>NC_083571.1:70262278-70539778 GCF_027579695.1 Neoarius graeffei
CTTTTGTGCTGTGTTAGGGTGTTCCAACAAAGCTGATGGGAAAGGTGAAAAGAAGTCTTTCTACAGAATACCAGCTGTGATTGAGACACAAGGGGAGCAAACCAAGGAGCTTTCTGCCAGGAGACAGAGAATAAGTGCATTACTGAGTGTCTGTGAGCAAAGGAGAGCCTGAACGTCACAACCTCCCTATTGGGTGTTTGTAAAAATGTATCAATTGTTGCCCTTCATCGCGGACTCGAGAGACGAGACCTGACGAGTTAGTTCGTTGGTAGCAGAACAAAATGTCTGGACACAAATCGGGTTTTCAGAAAAGGAAAGAAAATAAACGGAGGGTCGAAAATACAAAAAAGGAGGCAGAAAATGCAAAACGAGTTAAGGTAGGACAAATGGTTACTTTTCTGAGGCAGCCCGCCGTGGCTGCAGGCTTTCAGTTGTGTCATTGAATGGTTACTTTTCTGAGGCAGCCCGCCGTGGCTGCCTGCAGGCTTATTTATTATAGCCCATTTAGTTAAAATAGTTGATCTAAAATGTTTATAGTTATAGTTATGTGATGGTTGTCCTCAGTGTTCGAACTATGCCGATATTTTCGGGGGGTCCCTTTTTTCCCTGGGGGGTGCTTGCGCTTGTCTCGGCGCGCGGATCTCCAAACACGAGAAGCCTATCTTACGCACATATCACGCGGACTCTACACCTCCACACACGCATCGCGTCTGAAGTCATAACTCATCAGGGGAAATCGTGTCCGCATTGGCATGTTCAAAAAACAACCTCGCATCAACAATGATACCACACACAAGAACAAAAAAAACAGTCAGGCTACTCAACAACCAACCTGGCAGTTGTTGTCATATCGGTTTATTTTAGCTTTGATGTAAACACAACACTTCGGATATGCAAATGCTTCCCGTTACACACGATTGCTATGTCAATAAACATCATTTTGCCAATATTTTAGAGACCCCCCAACATTTCCCAAATCATGTTTTCAAGGGATCTCATGTCTGTTTCAGGGGATCTCGGATCCCCCGAGTACCCCCGTAGTTCGAACACTGGTTTTCCTGATTTAGACTGGTGTGTTTTTGTTTTTGTTTTTTTGTTTTTTTTTTGGGGGGGGGGGGGGGGGGGGTTGCGTGATGTTGCACCCGGGTCCAGATTAGGGCAGAACCGGCCCTGGCTACATTTCAGGTGTAGTTTGTTTTATGTATGTATGTACTTGCATAGATGTGTACTTGGTCTTCCAATATGGTGACTACCGAAATCTCGCGGCGCGGTGACGTCATGCGGGAACCCTCTATAAAGGACCACAAAAAGTCAAATGCACACATCGGTACTATAACATCAAAACCGGCGAAGACGGCTGGTTCACTACAGGACAGCATTGCTTTCAGTCCCTGGCTGTCATGAAGTTGGCTGAGCTGGAGAGGATGGAGCTGCTGTTTAGAAACGTTCACGCGATTGGAAAGTTGTTGATCCCGCCCCAGCTCAACTTATGGCCTGCTGGAAGCCTCAGGTCACGAAGACCATTTTTCATGGACCATTCAGACTCATCTGATGATGAATGTAATGAGGACATTTAATGTCTCTCTCTACACACACACACACACACACACACACACACTATTAATAGATAATATACATAATAATCCTTGATAATACTTGCATATCAAAACATCAAATGTTTTTTCAATGATAAATGTTTTGAATTGGACTTTTAATATTAGAATCAGTTCAGTTGTACTGAATGTTATTTTTCATATTATACGATGCTTCATATTGTAAGGGGCTTGAATTTGAGTTCAATAAACAGAATACTCTGTTTATATTTTTGTCTGAATTGGTTGCATGTTTTCATATAGGGAGCTACCTTAACAGCACTGAATACTTGAGTGCTACTGTAGAGATACATTATACGCTGCCATTCATAATTAAATCTAGATCTTCCGAACTTTAACATATCATGGTGAAGAAAAAACTGCGATTTCCTGGCAACAAAACTGTGGCTAGTGAAAAGGCTGAATGGCTAGTGACTCGGGAAAACCACTAGCCACAGTGGCCGGTGAGCAAAAAAGTTAATGTAAAGCCCTGGTGTGCATGTGTGTGTCATAAACATGAGTTATCGATTGCACCATTTCTTTCCATTTAATTTCATCTCACTGAGACCAATAGAGATTAAAACTTTAATTAAAGTGAAGATTGTGAGAATTATTTTATCCAGATGCAAAAAAATGCTAAAACTGAGTTTCCATGTTGTTGGGGTTCAACCCAGTCTGAAACGGTCAATCGGTCAACTTATTTCTCGGGACCCCCGCCCTCGTACCACCCAGACGTCTGGGACGGAACACCGCAAAAAAACAGAGAACCAGAGATCGGTTTAACTGCTGTTTATTCACAGTATTCTTGCCAAAGATGAAAGATTACAAACACCTTTTATAACAAATCATAATCTCTCCAAACGGCTATTGTGTCTGTCAAATGTGTGTGTGTGTGTTTGTATGTGACCTCAGAGAAGGGTGTGTGTGTGTGTGTCTATGGGAGGGTGTGAGTAAGTGACATCATTTTGATATCTGTGTCTATGTGTGTGTGTGTGTGTGTGTGTGTGTGTGTGTGTGTGTGTGTGAGCAGGTCACATTTTAATTACATCACTGTTCTGATGGAATGTTCAGATGTATGTGTGTGTGATTGACTTGCGAGCAAGTGAGCAGCTTGATCTTGGGGCAGGTCAAATAATCATAACATAATAACATATCTGATCATATGACATGATAGCAAGATACAAACATTGCTTACGCACATACGGAATCTTTCAACAAAGATATGTTATAAGTAAATAAGAACAAACCTAAAAGACAGTCATACGAAAAATAAGAATATGTCTGGCAAAGCAAAGAAATGCTACTTCACCAGAGAAAGGTCAAACAGGATTCAGGATTAAACTCATGAAGTCTTAACATTAGAATCATAAGGTCTTAACAACCCTAAATTATATTCTGTAATTATAAAACTAACTTAAAACTATAAAACTAACTTAGATCTTAGATCTAAAATATAAAGTCTTAACTCTTTGTTCAGCAATAAGGCTACCATTACATCCAACATTAAAGTGTGTGTGGGTCGATCTGACATCAAAACAGACCTTGGCGTCGTTCAGACACATCTCTGATCAAAAATACACATTTCATATCAAAATAAACAAAATGTTCCCAAACAATGTCCAGCCGAGACAGAAGGTCATTTTTAACTGAACCGAAGTTAATCCTTAATTTTGTCACCATTTTAATAAATTACTGCCTTCTTGGTCAAGAATAATACTTATATAAACCTAACAATCCCCCCCTTTGATAATAGTATCACTATTATCAAATCCTAGGATCATATATTATTACCTCATGATCATATATGTGATTACATCGAGAATTAATCTTGAGTTAATCTTTGCCCTTCTTGACGTATATTGGTGCTCAGAGGGCGGGCATGCCCGACCAGCCCTCGTCCCACCTCACCGGAGCTTAGAGAAACTCAAAACCTCTTAATTCGTCCCAAATACACGCTACTTCCTTCAGAGTAATTTGTTCTAAAACAGTGAGGAAAAATGAAATTAGAAGGCATATCGACCTATAGTGAGAACAGAGTCCTGTAAGAATACAGAGTTTCAGAGCATAGAGATGTGTAATAATAGTAGAAGACAGCATCAGATGAAAGACATAACACATTCGTGTGGTGTGCGCTTGCGCAGTCCAGTTAGCGAAGTTAGTCCAGAAGATGTTGTCTCGAAGTCCAGCTCGAGCGGGTAACCCTGCTCCGAGCAATGACGTGGTCCAGAAGGCTCGGGCGGGTAGCCCTGCCCCGAGCAAAAGATGAAGCAGTCACGAAGGCTCGGGCGGGTAGCCCTGCCCCGAGCAACAATGAAGCAGTCACGAAACCCGTGATGAGGACTGTCATGGTTGTAGTGAGGATGATTGGTTCCAAATGGGGCGAAGATCTCTTCCCCTCTTTGTTCACAACGTCTTGAGGATTCTCAGTCGAATCTGTGTAGAGCTCAGAAATAGAGAGACAGAGATAGAGAACAGAGATTCTCGGGACACAGAGAAAACGTTAGTAGCAAACTTGTCATTGTAACACAACTTTGTTATGGAGCCTTCTTCAATCGCGTGGCATGGATCCACTGTGGAAAAAGATCAGTTAAAACAGCAGTAGAAGTAATGGCGACTATGTCTGCAGGCCCATTATATTGTTTTCCCAATTGTCCAAATCATTACTTTAAAAAAATCACACCAGCACTTGTCTCCCACATGAAAGGGGTGTGTGGTGGAGATATTGTACTATTGACCTTGGTACAAATTTTATACAACTTATCTAAAGGGCTGCAGAATACTCATCCATATGCATTTTCAAATCAGAGGTACCCAGAGCCGGAGTTCCCTTCTTCCAGGGGAGAGGGGAAAGGTCTTCCAAAAATAATTTCTTGGTGTCATGCGAATTTCAGCCAGAATGAATTATGGATTACAGAACTAAACCTGTGTCCTGCATGACCTTAATTAATTTGTCTTTCAATGTTCGATTAGTACGTTCTACGATACCAGAGGATTGAGGAATGTGAAAACACCAGTTTAGTTTAGAGATACTTACAAAGGTTTTGTGTGACCTTTGAAGTAAAAAGGGGTACCTTTGTCTGAGTCTATGGCATTTGAAACCCCATAACTATAATAATAATTATTATTGATTTCTTGATTTATTATTATTGTTCTGCTTTTATTGTTTGTTTTTCTTTTTTACTGTCCAGTGTCCTTGGGTACCTTGAAAGGCACTTATAAATAAAATGTATCATTATTATTATTATTATTATTATAACTAGGTATTAAAACGAGTAACTACCTTCGTGTTCTCTCGAAAACAGAAAAAAAACTTCTACCCATTTAGAGAATTTGTCCACAATCAAGATGACAAAAATCAAATGAGAACGGAAGAGCGTATGTCTCATGCAGAATATCAGGCTGATATTGATTGAACACACAGAATAACCACAGAATAACCATCAACAAAGAGTACTTCCCCCATCCCTAGAGGGCTGGAGGAGAGATCAGACCTGATACTAGTAGTATGTACGATTTTTAGACAGACAATATCAATGTCATCCCAAGTATCATCCCGAGAATTAAGGAGGTGTGCGAGAGCGCGACCTACATTATCAAAAGAGGATGTGACACGAATTTCGAGATTGTTAGTAGAACAGAGAATAAATAGTCATATGTTAATTTAATTATCTATTAAATTACTGATAAATTAACTTAATGGGTCTGTAAATTTTGCAACACCTGTTTAACTTGATGTGACGAGTGCAAGATCAGTGGGTGAGACAAAACCAATTTTTCCGCATCTAAAACCATCAAAGCATATGCGGAGACAGCCCCCAGACACGCAGGTAAGCCTTGAGCAACAATGTCTAATGTTTTGGATAAAAACACAAACGCATTTCCCCCCCCTCATGCTCCCCAGAGGCTGTGCCTTGGTGTTCACAGGCATAGAGGTGGAAGGGCTTGAAGTGAGCAGGGTGCTTTTGAGGGAGTGATAAGCGACCACCATAGCGTCAGTCCAGGTCAAAGGATGTTGCAGTGGATCGTGATGAGAGATTGCAGAACGGAGAAGCTTGTCATATAAAGAGCAGTCAGGGATCCATTTTCTGACCCAGAAAAGACATCAGTGCATGTTTAGTTGCAGGGCGTTTTGTGTCTAGAATGGCAGCCTTGAGAAAGTTCAAAACTTCAAAAGTTCATATACTTAAGTGTCCATGCAATATTGCAGCTTGGTTCTGGAAACCTTTAAAGCCCTTATGCGCCAGATGTTGGAGCAGGCGCAAGTGTCAGTGTCTTGGCAGATTTCTGGCGACTCAGCAGATACCAGAACACACAGACCACAGAGTCCTGAGGGAGGGAGAAGGTCACAGAGCGCATTATGAATTACAGCTGGAAAAAAAAAAAACAGCAAGAGAGTCAATGGAACATTGAGTCCAAACGCTATCTCCTCATGTGCATGGAAAAAAGGCAGGAAAAGGCAGAACAGAGATCATTAATGGAAAAATAGCAATGATGAGCAGGAACCTGTGATATTACAGAAGAAACAATCAATTCATTAATCTTACGTAAATCTTGTGTAAAGTGTCTCACCACGCCTTGCTCAAGAAGAGACTGTAGGATGACATCCAGAGAGAGAGGTACTGCTTATTAAATCATATTTTGTGTAGTTTCATGTCAATTTAAGTTCCAGGTTGCAGTACAACAAAATGCGGAAAGGTTCAAGGACAATGAATACTTATACAAGCCAATGTATCATAATCATGATAATTTCATGATAATTTATGAAGTTTTTTTCCTTAATGGTTAAATAAAGATAAACCCAAGTCTCCGATTTATAAACAAAAAGTTATTCAAGTAAACGTTTGTTAACTGTTTCTTGCTGGAAAAAAATTATGGTTAACTAAATACATTAAAAGCCTATCCATTCCATATCCTCTGTGGTTTTTAAAGGCAAAAGTATGGAGGTTTAAAACTCAGCAAACAATTAATCAGAGCATTTCATATCAATAGTTCGAAATTAGGAGGAACATGTTTAAGCTTAGCCTCATAAGTAGCAATAAGTTTAAAGAAAGAAAAGGAGATAAAAAAAACAGGGCAAATTGAAATAACAAACAATCTCACTGAATGTAATTTGAATAAAATTGAATAGCTGATAAGCACTTTTTGTTTGATTCGATATGTGACAGAGACTCAAAATACATTTTTAATTCAATTAACAGTATTAATGAGAATGAAAATTGGTTGTCTTGGACATTTTGACTTTATGTATATGGAATTTACTTAGTAATATAAAGAGATTACTTATTAAATTCATTATTGTGAGAAAGTGCCAAAAATAATGATTTTCTCTGCCCATTGCAGATTTCTGTGGCTGTCCTTGCCTGCTGTTCTTGCATGAGTTGTTTGTTTATATTATAGCTATCTGTAACAGTCTGGGAGCCCTTATCTCAATGTTGACTGAGACAGAGACAGAGACAGAAAAGAGACGGAACAATTATTCAAAATATTATTTATAATAGGACGACAATTATTTAAAAAATGTCAAAAATGAAGTAAAAAGCGGGTTAGCTCGCTGTTGAACTAATTTCATGCTTCCCAGACAAGTCCACATTTCGCTAAAACGCGTCAGAAACAGGAGTATATAGGATATTTAAAGGTTAGAATTACATATGATTAATAAAAATACCACTACACGATCAGTTTTAAAATGTTTTAGATCAACATTAAACATTAGGTTAAACATTAAACTTTTCGGCATTTCCATTCACATGTAGGGTAAATATATTTGATGCCTTTTATTATGCCTTTAAACAGGAAGTGGTATAATACTCAATATTTTAAAAATGACTCCTGATAAATATCTTCAAATCTGAAAGTGATATTTGATTTGGCTGAATTAATCAAACTCTAAGCCTTAAATATATTTCTTCTGTTCTACCATGTCTGTTTAATTTAAGTGAATGTTTTAAAAATGGTTTTTGTGTTGTATTTGCTTGTACAGTTATTTCATTATTTAAGGTCTGAACGCATAGAATTACTGCCCAAATCTGATGAGACGAGAGTTTTGCCCTAAAGAGCTGCTTTTTCTTTTATCCAGTGCGCATGCCCAGTTCACAAGCATCATGGGAACTAGAGTTCTAATGTTATTTTGCCGTCACATACTTCGTATTCGTCATTTATAAGCTCTAGACATGAAACTGCATTAATAGCTATACTATTAATTATTAAAACGCATTAATAGTCTTGTAGAGTGCTCGCGGACCTGTTCAGAGATCACCTCGCAGACCACTCGTGACTTTCCTGATAACTTTCCAGTTACAAGTTTCGAACTATCAACACACAATGAATATAAAATAAAATACAGATGATCTACTCACCAAACGCTGAAACTAATTGATTAAGAAGCAGATTTGTCTTCTGATGATGTTAAGGGAAGAGGATCTCTTCTCTTGGATTTCTAACAGTGATGAGATTCACAAACGATTCGGATCTTTTTCGGGACGAAACATAAAAATAACTCGATCGAGCGAATCGATACAGACGCATGGACTGCATTTGTTGAGTTCATGCACACGTAATGGGTTGAGGAAAGTTTATACTTTAATTTCATGAGAGTATGATTATTGTTTACAATTTGAAAACAGGAATACAAATAAGGTTTCCGTAGATTCTGAGTCAAGAATCAAGAGTGAATCAAGTAAATTGATTCACACGCATGCGAGTTTGTTCTAAAGAATCGATTCAGTGAAGCTTTCGTTGAGATTAAAATGCACAATATACAGAATGTCCGTATTTTATATGGATTTGATTCAATAAACATAGTATACGGGCGTACAAATAAAGTTATACGGATTCTTTTTAACAAAAAAAAACCTTCACTGTTTATTTAGAGCTATAATCAATTATGATAAAAGAGCACATGACATTTACACCTTGTAGTTTTTTTGTCAAACATTGAAGCTTTGTATTCATTCTTAAAGTTTATTATTATTAATATTGAATAAAAAGTACCTGGGATATATCATTGTTAATTATCATTCAAATTTTAGGTAAATCATTTTAATTTACATCTTATAAGGATTTTATAAGGGAAATAAGGACTTTGGAAGTTGGTTATACAGGTTGGATTGACCAAAGGTTTGACATTTATGCACACCAAGAACACAGTTCTAACTGTTCATGTCCAGAGTTGTTGTTTCATTATTTTGTGCATATCCAGTAATGCCTTATATAAATGCTATAACAATTAAAGATACATTACACAGCTCCTAGAGATTGCAAATACCTGAATGAGGATAAATCAAAACTGAGCCGGCCAAACTGTCTAGAATTTGTGTAGAATGCTAAACCACGGGGCGGCACGGTGGTGTAGTGGTTAGCAAGAAGGTCCTGGGTTCGAGCCCCGGGGCTGGCGAAGGCCTTTCTGTGCAGAGTTTGCATGTTCTCCCCGTGTCTGCGTGGGTTTCCTCCGGGTGCTCCGGTTTCCCCCACAGTCCAAAGACATGCAGGTTAGGTTAACTGGTGACTCTTGACCGTGAGTGTGAATGGTTGTCTGTGTCTATGTGTCAGCCCTGTGATGACCTGGCGACTTATCCAGGGTGTACCCCGCCTTTCGCCTGTAGTCGGCTGGGATAGGCTCCAGCTTGCCCGCGACCCTGTAGAAGGATAAAGCGGCTAGAGATAATGAGATGATGAGATGCTAAACCACAGCAATTCATCCAATCCCGTGGGTTTTTTTCTCGGGGTCCGTGTACCTTAATACAATTTTTCCCCCCATGGTGGCACGAAGGAATCAGTCCCGAGATTAATTAGGGTAATTATTTTGGGTTTAACATAAAAAGCGCGCTCTTCCCGTGACAGCTCCTTCACTTCACGAGGGTCACCTTCCCGTAAACAAATTACGAGGATAGCCTTCCCGTGGCTCTTCCACGAGGTTTAACCAATCTTCCCGTGGCTCTTATATCGCCAAAAAACATCCCGTAAACAAAAGTCTACTATAAAAACGTCCCGTGCCTCTACACGAGGATTACCAATAACAAAATCATAAACAACTGTTTTTTTTTTTTTTCTGAGACCTCCAACCAGGCAGAAGTCCAACCAATCAAACTAATCAATTAAGAGACCCCTTACCTGATTAGGAGGTTCCCCGTACGGGCCACCAAATTGTTGGGGTTCAACCCAGTCTGAAACGGTCAATCGGTCAACTTATTTCTCGGGACCCCCGCCCTCGTACCACCCAGACGTCTGGGACGGAACACCGCAAAAAAACAGAGAACCAGAGATCGGTTTAGTTGCTGTTTATTCACAGTATTCTCGCCAAAGATGAAAGATTACAAACACCTTTTATAACAAATCATAATCTCTCCAAATGGCTATTGTGTCTGTCGAATGTGTGTGTGTGTTTGTATGTGACCTCAGAGAGGGGTGTGTGTGTGTGTGTGTGTGTGTGTTTGTATGTGACCTCAGAGAGGGGTGTGTGTGTGTGTCTATGGGAGGGTGTGAGTAAGTGACATCATTTTGATATCTGTGTCTATGTGTCTGTGTGTGTGTGAGCAGGTCACATTTTAATTACATCACTGTTCTGATGGAATGTTCAGATGTACAGTGGTGCTTGAAAGTTTGTGAACCCTTTAGAATTTTCTATATTTCTGCATAAATATGACCTAAAACATCAACAGATTTTCACGCAAGTCCTAAAAGTAGATAAAGAGAACCCAGTTAAACAAATGAGACAAAAATATTATACTTGGTCATTTATTTATTGAGGAAAATGATCCAATATTACATATCTGTGAGTGGCAAAAATATGTGAACCTCTAGGATTAGCAGTTAATTTGAAGGTGAAATTAGAGTCAGGTGTTTTCAATCAATGGGATGACAATCAGGTGTGAGTGGGCACCCTGTTTTATTTAAAGAATAGGGATCTATCAAAGTCTGATCTTCACAACACATGTTTGTGGAAGTGTATCATGGCACAAACAAAGGAGATTTCTGAGGGCCTCAGAAAAAGCGTTGTTGATGCTCATCAGGCTGGAAAAGGTGAAAAAAACATCTCTAGAGAGTTTGGACTCCACCAATCCACAGTCAGACAGATTGTGTACAAATGGAGGAAATTCAACACCATTGTTACCATCCCCAGGAGTGGTCGACCAAGAAAGATCACTCCAAGAGCAAGGCATCTAATAGTTGCCGAGTTCACAAAGGACCCCAGGGTAACTTCTAAGCAACTGAAGGCCTCTCTCACATTGGCTAATGTTAATGCTCATGAGTCCACCATCAGGAGAACACTGAACAACAATGGTGTGCATGGCAGAGCTGCAAGGAGAAAGCCACTGCTCTCCAAAAAGAATATTGCTGCTCATATGCAGTTTGCTAAAGATCACGTGGACATGACAGAAGGCTATTGGAAAAATGTTTTGTGGATGGATGAGACAAAAATAAAACATTTTGGTTTAAATGAGAAGTGTTATGTTTGGAGAACAGAAAACACTGCATTCCAGCATAAGAACCTTATCCCATCTGTGAAACATGGTGGTGGTAGTATCACGGTTTGGACTTGATTTGCTGCATCTGGTCCAGGACGGCTTGCCATCATTGATGGAACAATGAATTCTGAATTATAACTGCGAATTCTCAAGGAAAATGTCAGGACACCTGTCCATGAACTGAATCTCAAAAGAAGGTGGTTCATGCAGGAAGACAACAACCCTAAGCACACAAGTCGTTCTACCAAAGAATGGTTAAAGAAGAATAAAGTTAATGTTTTGGAATGGCCAAGTCAAAGCCCTGATCTTAATCCATTTGAAATGTTGTGGAAGGACCTGAAGCGAGCAGTTCATGTGAGGAAACCAACCAAGATCCCGGAGTTGAAGCTGTTCTGTATGGAGGAATGGGCTAAAATTCCTCCAAGCTGGTGTGCAGAACTGATCAACAGTTACCGCAAACGTTTAGTTGCAGTTATTGCTGCACAAGGGGGTCACACCAGATACTGAAAGCAAAGGTTCACATACTTTTGCCACTCACAGATATGCAATATTGGATCATTTTCTTCAATAAATAAATGACCAAGTACAATATTTTTTATCTCATTTGTTTAACTGGGTTCTCTTTATCTACTTTTAGGACTTGTGTGAAAATCTGATGATGTTTTAGGTCATATTTATGCAGAAATATAGAAAATTCTAAAGGGTTCACAAACTTTCAAGCACCACTGTATGTGTGTGTGCTTGACTTGCGAGCAAGTGAGCAGCTTGATCTTGGGGCAGGTCAAATAATCATAACATAATAACATATCTGATCATATGACATGATAGCAAGATACAAACATTGCTTACGCACATACGGAATCTTTCAACAAAGATATGTTATAAGTAAATAAGAACAAACCTAAAAGACAGTCATACGAAAAATAAGAATATGTCTGGCAAAGCAAGGAAATGCTACTTCACCAGAGAAAGGTCAAACAGGATTCAGGATTAAACTCATGAAGTCTTAACATTAGAATCATAAGGTCTTAACAACCCTAAATTATATTCTGTAATTATAAAACTAACTTAAAACTATAAAACTAACTTGGATCTTAGATCTAAAATATAAAGTCTTAACTCTTTGTTCAGCAATAAGGCTACCATTACATCCAACATTAAAGTGTGTGTGGGTCGATCTGACATCAAAACAGACCTTGGCGTCGTTCAGACACATCTCTGATCAAAAATACACATTTCATATCAAAATAAACAAAATGTTCCCAAACAATGTCCAGCCGAGACAGAAGGTCATTTTTAACTGAACCGAAGTTAATCCTTAATTTTGTCACCATTTTAATAAATTACTGCCTTCTTGGTCAAGAATAATACTTATATAAACCTAACACATGTAAAATAAATAAATAAATAAATAGTGTTTGTTTTTGACCACATGAACTGTGATAAAAGGTGTAACTGCTTTATAGCGGGCATGGCACAGAAATAAAAAATGTAGCCTTTCATTTCACTCAGTGCTCTGAATACCAAGTGAACGCGTTAACACTTCCGGCCGTCCCAGATGCTTGTGTGTGATGGTGTATCGATGGTGATTATGTGCTATTTGTGGTGATTGTTTTTACTGTTAAAGACATTGATCTATCAACATTAAAGCAGAAAATCAACCTTTCGTAGGCTCACTGGAACAAACATAGTTAGAATTTTTTAGAAACAAATTATACCAAAGTGTACACTATCAGGGAACATTTCTTTGGGGGGATAGAGCACATCTTCAAGGGGTTTAAAGCCCCTCCAAAATGTGCATGATGATGCCTAGGACATACCTTCACCTCAGTGTAATGAATAAGCACAGTAACATTCCAAATGTTGGTGATTCCTGAACAACACCCTGGAATCCAAAGCCATGTTTGGTGCCCTGTAATAACAGGTAAGACATGGGATCATCTGCTACCATGCAATTAGTGTTTAAACTATTTGTTTTGGTTCCTATCCTATAGACATATGCTTTTACTGTGGAATTAGAAAGCTGCCAAAATGCCACAAACACAGTGAATGTGTTTTACAAATGCCTCATGATTTGTAAATATACCACACCATACCTTACAAATCCAACAGACATCTCGGAAACAAGCACAATATTCTTTACAAATACAAAAAAACAGCTGTTAAAAAACTACTGTAAAAAAATGTGTTTCACAAATACAAATGTAGGGCGGATTCCACAAAGGTAAAGAAAGAATGCAAATCAATAAAGAACAGGAGCTTCAGAAGACAAGCGTTTTCAAAATGACTGGATACGACAGTCTGCATCATTGTGCAGAGCATGAAGTTTTTCAAAACTTTCTTCTACCAAATGAGACATTAAATTATCTGTCATGTTCATGAAACAGATAATGTATTGTTGTCTTCACTACAACAAATGTTAGCTGAAAAAACAAACAAACAAACAAACAAACAAAAACCTTTATGTTAAACTAATGTTAGTAAAACTAATAGTTGCTGAAGCAATGTTTAGTGGATCTGGAGAAACCTGAGGAATCTTTTGGACGGGTAAATGATCTGAATGGAAGGTAGATGTCCCTTTAAAGGGCATATCATGGGTAAATTCAGGAGCAAGAGCAATGTAATTCTTCTATTTTATATTAAACTTTGGTCAAATATCTGTAGCATTCTGCATTCTCTGCAATTTTTTTACCTTGCGCATTATCAGAAAAATTCAGTTGAAATCAAGCCATTTGAGGCGAATTGGTCCGCCTCTGAAAAACCTTGGCATTTGGATTTCCTGGGAAACATTGATTTTCGTGATGTCATGTGCGGGACGCCTCCCTCTGAATCCTACGTCAGCGCTGGTTTGTTTATGAGAAAACGACCTGGTGGTTTTCTGCAAATTTCTTCAATGTTATCATGTAAATATTAAAATGGTTAACAGATGTATTGTAGGAGGGTGTAGCAACACCAATCTTGATGGGATTAGTACTCATCATTTTCCAAAAGACCGGACAATGAAAGAGAAATGGGAGCGCTTGGTCTACACAGGCTGTGCACTGAAACCGTGCAAAGCTCGCGCAGCCTGCTGGCGCTTCCGCAGATAATGTCACGATTCTGGCTCCAGACTCCCTTGGGATTTTTCCAGACGCGTCTTGTTATTTTATTTTTTTCTGCTGTAGACAGATGGCCTTGTGCAAAATTACCTTTCTGGATGAGTGTGTAAAGGGACATACTTTCATATAAAAAAAACGAAATTGGTCCAGGATATGCACTTTAATGCCAGCTGCTATTTTGGTTCTAGGCCTATTTGTGAAAAAAATCCGTGCATTTGCATTGGCAACTTGTACAAGCAGAATAACAGTGCCAACAGTCACATGATCTACAACTGACGTGCGTTGCTGTGTACCTGTCAAAAAAATGTGTATTTGCATTTGTAAAACCGATGACACAGACATGCAAAATATTTCTGATTGATTTGCATTTATTTTCATTCTTTACATTTCTATAACCCGCCCTGCATTAGCATTCACAAAACGTGTTGTGTTATTTGAAAGCCATGTTTTATATTTACAAGGAATAATGCATTTGTTTGAGAGGTGTGTGTTGTATTTGTAAAGCATGGCGTGCATAATTGCAACTTGTGGGGCATTTATAAATCACATTGCAATTCATGGGGCATTTGTAAAGCATATTCAGTGAGTTTGTGACATTCTGGCAGCTTTCTAATGCCATATATTACAGTTAGACAACAATCATTAGAAGTAAATGTACTGAGATCAAGCAAAAACAAAAGTGCTTAACTGGTCATCAACACTGTTGCTTTGAGCTACATACAACTTTATATCAGGAGCTCAGGGATTTATTGTGTGAGTGCTCCAAGAGAAAATCCCCACAGGTAATCCCTTATAAAGAGTGGAAGGGCGGAGCCTAACCTTAACCCCACCCTGACACAGAGCTAATATCTTTCCACAATGCAGTGGCGGCTCCTGAATTTTTTTTCAGGGGGGGCAATTTTCCCCCGTTATGTCTACACGGACCATAAATGTCCACAGGACTGAAGTAAATTGACCTAGGTAGCAAGTCAATTGGCCGAACTTGTTTTTGCCTGGTAAATTCAGATATCAATACAGACAATATCTCTTCTCTCCACTAGGTGGCAACACTGAACAAGTTAAAAGTGGCAAACTAAGGTAGCCTAGTAAACTAGACCCACCCGCCTAGCGGCCAAAAATATTTTTGCCTACGAGTGGCAAATATTCACATTTAGTCTGGCTTGCCAGGCTAAAACTAAGGAAGATTCATTGTGAAGCCTTCAAAGCAAAACATTTGGCATCACAATCAATTAATATTACATTACTCATTTATTTTCTTATATTTTTCCAGTATTCTATAATAAGTAGACACAAATTCTTAATTATAAACATATTCTAATTTCTTCATTCTAAAGAATGCAATTAAAGTGGCAGGATATAAATCCAAAACAAGTGTTTATTTAAGTTTTGAAAAAGATGAAGAAAAGCATAACCATCAAACAAACATCTTTCGATTACGTTCATTATGTCTTATATTAAATATAGTTAGTTTTTTTTTTTTTTCTTTTTTATCAGACATCTAATTTTTGGGTTTGTTTACCTGACATGTTTCGACGTACAACTTCCGTCTTCCTCAGAGTGTCACCGGATGTTAATTGGTGACGCATCTTTTATCAGCTGCTGTTTCTGAAGGCGTGGCCTTCCTGTCTGGTTTGACAGGTCGGTCACGCCTTATACTGTCTGTTCGTCCCCTGTAAGGTGTCACTCCAGGTATGGGAGAGCATGTATGCTCCCTCATCCCGGTTGATGGTCCTCGGGCTTCGCTTACGGATCTCTATGGCCTCCCTGATCCAGCGCTGATGTTTGTTATCTTCTGTGCGGATGACTCTGGCATTCCCCCAGTCCATAATGTGGTTTTCCCTTTTACAGTGATCTGTTATAGCTGACTTATAATTTTCCTGTTGTGCCTTTTCTTTTATTGTTCGGGTTTGTCTTGTAGCTGTCTCCTTTTCGCACTCTTTCTTATGTTCATGTTTTCTTGTGTTGAAACTCCTTCCTGTCTCCCCAGTATAAGTTTTATTGCATAATTTACATGGAATCTCATATATGGTGTTGCATCTGTTGTCCGGATGTATTCTGTCTTTGGGATGCACCAGGATCTGACGGAGTGTTGTGTGTGGTTTGACAGGTGTGTTAACATTGTGTTTCCTCATTACTCTTTGAATGCGTTCAGTTATTCCCCTGATGTATGGTAATGTAACTACTCCCCTGTGTTCTTGTTTGTTAGTTTGTTTTTTCTCTTTCTTCTGTGTTTTGTTGTTCTTAACCTGTTCCACCCCTTTGGATATTGCCCATTGTGGATATTGACATGCCTTCAGTGCATGTTGTATATGTTGTTCCTCCTGTTCTTTGTCCTGTGGATCTGTAATTATTGCTGTGCGTTCATGTAATGTTCTAACTACGGATATTTTGTGCATTATGGGGTGTTCGGAAGTCCAGTTTAAATATTGGTCGGTGTGTGTGGGTTTTCTGTGTACTTTTATTTTGATGTCCCCATCTTCTGTGTGTTGTATTTTTAAATCCAAAAATGCTATTGACTGCTCCGTTTCTTCTTCATGTGTGAACTTTATATTGCCGGTATTGTCTATGGTGTTGAGATGGTCGGTGAGTTGTTGAGTGTGTCCCCTCTTTACTTTTTCCAATATGTCGTCCACATACCGTTTCCAGAGTGTTGGTCTGTATTCCGCTGGTATTGTAGTGAGTGCTTTCTGCTCCAGATCCTCCATGAAAAAGCCGCACATGATGGCTGATAGTGGGTCTCCCATGGCAAAACCTTCCTTCTGTCTGTAGATTGTATTCCTGAACTGAAAGTATGTGGATGTGGCGATGAATTGAAGGAGCTGAGTGATGTCTTGTACGGTGAGGTTTGTGCGTTTCTTGAGCGTCCTGTCTGTTTTTAATTTGTCTTGTACTATCTGTATGGTGGCTTCCGTGGGTGTTCTGGTGAAAAGAGATATGACATCATGTGAAATGAAAACTTCATCTTGCTGCATTTTGATGTTTTTTAGTTCTTCTGCCAGATGTTTTGAGTTTTTGCAGTGTTGGTCTGTGAGTCCTAGTAATGGTTTAATTATTTCGGTGAGTGCTTTTGATAAGTTGTATGTGACTGAACCAATGCTATCTACTATGGGGCGTAATGGTGTTCCTGGTTTGTGTATTTTTGGTGTACCGTAAATCCTGGGGATGACATTGGCTGTGGGTACTAAATGATTGTAATCCTGCTTATCTATTTTATTTTCATCGAGTAGTGGTTTTAGTAGTGCTTTAAGTTTCTTTTTCTTGTCTTCTGTTGGGTCTTTTTTTAATATTTCAAATGCGTTGTCGCTGAGTAATTCATTCATTTTTCGTTCATATTCATCAGTGTCCATAATAACTGTTGTTCTGCCTTTATCTGCTGGGAGGATTGTGATGTCTTTATTTTTAGCTAATGTTCTCATGGCTTTGGCTTCCTGTTTTGTGATGTTACTGGGTGGTGGTTTGGCCGTTTTCAAAATACCAGCTATTGCGTTTCTTAGTGCTGCTTTTTGTCCGTGGTCCTGTATCTTCTCACATGCTAATTCAGTTGCCAGAATGAATTCGTCGTGTGGTATATGGTTCGATGTGACAGCGTAGTTGAGTCCTTTTGCTAATATACTGCGTTCTGCTTGTGAGAGTTTGTACCTTGATATGTTATGAATCCATTTGTCATTGATGTGTGCGTGCTCCGGTTCTGCCTTCTTTTTCTGTGCGATGAGTTTGTCCAGTTTTCGTATTTGTCGGGTTTTTGTCTCTGTGAATTCCTGTTCGTGTATGTCTGCCAAGTGTCCGTGTATTGCCATTTCCATTTCCTTGTTTTGGGGAAACCGGCGTTTGAAAGTTTCCGTCTCCGTCTCCCGCTGGATCAGGGAGGCCATAGAGATCCGTAAGCGAAGCCCGAGGACCATCAACCGGGATGAGGGAGCATACATGCTCTCCCATACCTGGAGTGACATCTTACAGGGGACGAACAGACAGTATAAGGCGTGACCGACCTGTCAAACCAGACAGGAAGGCCACGCCTTCAGAAACAGCAGCTGATAAAAGATGCGTCACCAATTAACATCCGGTGACACTCTGAGGAAGACGGAAGTTGTACGTCGAAACATGTCAGGTAAACAAACCCAAAAATTAGATGTCTGATAAAAAAGAAAAAAAAAAAACTAACTATATCAAACAAACATGTGCAGCTTAATTATGTCTGCAGTTTTTTTCCCCAAGAATTCCTCCAGAAAGCCATGCCTTAAAAGGAAATTTAAAGTATTACAAGCATGTCAATGAACACAAAAGGCTTTAGTTATTTAGCTATATACACACAAGGTTACACAAGGTTTTGTAGTCAGTGCAACTTGGCTTAACAAGTTGGAAAAAAGGTAAGGTGCTGCTGGCTCCAATGAACACATATACTGTACAATATATAAAAACTGAAAATATGCTTAATTTACACCAAGTCAGAGAGAACTTGAGGCTACTGAAATATTCCAAGCATGGCAATGTTAAACTGCCACTGGTAAAACAAAAACATGGCAATGTTAAACTGCCATTGGTAACACACACACACACAAAAAACCTTTTGCCTAGTAAATTCAAATATCAGATATCACTGTACTGTCTGCTGTGCTACTTCCAGGGTGGAAGAGAACGCAAGGGTAGCAAAAAAGAGCATTGACTACATCACAGCCAGCTAGCCAAGTTTTCTGGTGGTACCAGTTCTTGTTAAAACCTCTTGAGTAGGTCTTCTCCCCCTTTGTAGACACTTGCTTGATGTTTAAATTCGGTCTAGGAGGTCCTAGCTGTTTGATTACCGTTTTCTCCTCATTGGTACGACGACTAAAGGGAACTTCTTTCAGAGACGCTATCGTATTGTTGCACTCAACACTCGCCGCCATCTTCATAGAATGTTCACACATTTCCCGCGCAACAGGCGTATGACGTAAGCACGCTGCTTGTACTAGCACATAAAACCTAATAGAAAATGCATTGGGAGCAGGATTTTCGAAAAAAAAAAAAAAACGTACGTACCATTAGTGTCAATGGGAGATTTTGGGGCAAATCTGAACCTGACAGAAATCGCACCAAAAGGGCGTGGCTACACCAGGCGCGACCTTATCCTGATTGGACAATGACATTACTGTTGCCATGGTAGTAGGAGTAGATAAAAAAAAAATCTCCCTCCCTGTTTGGGAGTGCATCGCCCAAATCGCCCCTATTAACGAGCCGCCAGTGCCACAATGACAAGTCGTGATCCTTCAGATTTTTTAATTCCCCTTAGCTTCCTTCTGGAGCTCGACCTATGTTAATATACCTCAACCTATTCCAGTTTCTCAGTGTCTAAAATGTAAATGTGCATATGAATTACACCGCCCTGCATCAGTTTTGATGACTAAAACTTGAAGGGTGTTTTACACTAATTTTTGGGTTCTGATTTCAGGAAAAATGTCAGTTTGTTTCAAGCACGTCACATTTAGTGACAAAATGTTTTATCTATGTGACTGATTTAAAGGCATTTTTAGTGAGCGAGGTGACAGTCACAATAAAGAAAGCTCTATGAGAAAGTCTTAACCTGTCAAACGAAGTTTGGCGGGGGATATAGAAACGGATTCCGTCCGTCTGGTCATGTTTTCATTTCCGAGCCATATCTTTAAAACTACTGAAGATATCTTCATGACCCTTTGTGTACATATCAAGCAACACGTGGACTGGTGCTTTTTGCTGCTTTGGATTTTTGAGAAAAAGTATTTTTCAAATTTTTACATAAAAATAGATTTTGACTTTGTTTCTAAGAGCAGTGTTCGTTTCTGGAGCATATATCCAAAACTATTCATGACACGGATTTGAAACGTGGTATACATGTTAACAAGGTGATGTAGATGTGTCTTTTCATCCTAAGAAATTTGAGAAATTTAAATTTTTCATGTTTCCATGGAAACAATTTCAGATTTAGTCTCTCAGGTTAGTCTTGGGGTAGATTTTGTTTCCGGAGCATAACTTGAAAACTATGAGTAGTATGGTCTTGAAAGTTGTGTTGATTAAGTAATGTATATGTGCCTTTTGGTACTAAGAAATGTGAGAAATTTAATTTTTTAGCTCACCTGGACCAAAGGCCCAGTGGGCTAATGCTATGGGCTGCTGAGGTCAGTGTAAAGAGGTAGGGTTGGTTTCCTGCAGCATAACTTTCAAAATGTGACAAATAACATCTTGAAACTTGGTATATAGTTGGTATATAATGCGGGGGATATCGATGACTCTGTCTTCTTGTTTACTTTAATTTACTTTCTACCAGCCTGTTTCAATAATTTTGCTCACCAAAAGTTTGGGTGGTCTCCCACCAAAGGTGGTCAAAGTCATTTAACATGTTAAGATATAAATATCAGGAAATGAAGCTGATATTCAGATCTCTTGTCTCATATTCATCCTTTGATCTCAAATCCAATTGTCTTCAGTGGAGAGTAAAAACAAAAAAAAAATTGGCCTTACTGTTCCAATACTTTCAGAAGGGACTATGTTTTAATTAGTGCTGTCAAGCGATTAAAATATTTAATCGCGATTAATGTCGCGACTGTCATAGTTAACTCGCGATTAACCGCAATTTAATCGCACATTTTTGTCACATGAAAAACCATTGTAATTCTCTTATCAGCATAAAAAAGTGAATGGGCTTGCTTTGTACCAATGTTTTTTTTTTTTTATTGCAGAGAATAACACGTCTTGTCACAGCCACTGCAAAATCGGGCTGGAGCCGCCAATGGGAAAACGAAACCGAGCATCGTGGCTCTTCCTCCCGAGGCACGGGGCTAACGCACCCTGCCCGCGCTGGTTCTTTGGGGGGAGGGCAGAGGACTCTGGCTGTGCGGGGCGTGGCATTACAATCTAGCTGCTATCGTTTTTCTAAGCAAAGTCTCTGTTCCAAGTTCCTGGCAGTTTCAAAAGCTTACGAAAAACCTACATCATGTCACAGAGTGTTAATCTCGCGATAAAAAAATTATCGCTGTTAAAATTGAGTCAAGTTAACGCGATAATAACGCAACATTTTTGACAGCACTTGTTTTAATTCTACGGGTTTGTGCTTATTGGGACCCCTGGTGTTAAAACAGTGCAACTGCATTTGATGATGAATGATTGGACTGCTGATTTCCACAAAGTGAATTGCACATTTACACATCATTACATTTTTGCATCGTGGTGCATCACTGTTCCTCCAAATTGTGTAACCGACAGGCCGCAGTACATCAGGCTGAAGGACATCACATCTGACACTGTGATTAGCAGCACTGGAGCACCCCAGGGCACGGTGCTGGCCCCTCTTCTCTTCACCCTGTACACCGCGGACTTCTGCTACAACTCGGAGCTGTGTCACATTCAGAAGTTCACCGATGACACAGCCATCAGGGGGTGTATCAGAGATGACAGAGAGGAGGAGTATAGGAGCCTGGTGAGGGACTTTGCCATTTGGTGCAACAGGAACCATCTGCAGCTCAGCACCTCGAAGACCAAGGAGCTGGTCATTGACTTTGGGAGGTCCAGACCAAGGTCACGACCAGTTCTGATCGAGGGAGTCGAGGTGGAGGCTGTGGATTCCTACAAGTACCTCGGGCTGTGGCTGGACAGCAAGCTGGACTGGACTTGCAACACCAACCACTTGTACAGGAAGGGACAGAGCAGGCTATACTTCCTGAGGAGGCTGCGGCCCTTTAACATCTGGAAGAAACTCCTGTGGATGTTCTATCAGTCCGTGGTTGCCAGTGTCCTGTTTTACACCGTGGTGTGCTGGGTGGGGGGCAGCACATCCAAGAAGGACACATCCAGGCTGGACAAACTGATCAGGCAGGCCGGCTCTGTGGTCGGCATGAAGCTGGACTCTCTGGTGACGGAAGCAGAGAAGAGGACTATGAACAAAATACTGAATATCATGGATGATGCCAGTCACTCTCTGCACACCGTCATCAGCAACCAGAGGAGCCTGTTCAGTAACAAAATGCTCCTTCCCAAGTGCAGGACTAACAGACTTAATCAGACTGTACAACTCCTCTCTGGGGGGGAGAAGGGGTAACAGGAGGACAGAGGACGGGAAGGAGCAGTAGCCTAGCCTGACAATAAGCAATACTGGACAATGTGCAATATAATGTGCAATATAATGTGCAATACCTCTTCTGCTGGCCTTTTTTTTCCCTATTCCCCATATCTTATTCTTTTTTATATTTGTATATGTAAATATTTAATTTAATTTATCTAGAAGTTTTTCTCTATTTCTATTCTCTGTTTATCCTGTAATGATGCTACTGGAATTTTAATTTCCCTGAGGGAACCCACCCAAAGGGATCAATAAAGTTCAATGTAATGTAATGTAATGTAATGTAAGGTAATCTAATCTAATCTAGTTCAGGAACCTCATGAGGATGCCCTGAGGTTACCTCCTGTTAGATCTGTATCTGGCATGCTCCACTGGGTGGAGTCCCTGGGGTAGATCTCAGAGCTGCTGAAAGGTGAAATCATACAGTTGGCTTGGGAATGTCTTGGCAGTCTCCAGGATGTAAATCATGACCAAGTCATACTGTTTTACATAAAATGGCAGAATAAGCCATTGTTAGAATTTAGGAAAGTCAAAGGATGTTTGTGAAGATTTGAAACATACAGAACTACAGATGAAAGAACAGCACTGCGATCAAAGCTTGCTTGCTTGCTTATTTATTTATTTGATTGATTGAAGGTCGGTTTCAGTGTTGCTTGTTTTTTGATATTTAATTTATTTGTGTATTTTTTTATTTCTATGGTGTTGTACTTATGAAGACCACCATGAGGATCTGGAATCTGAGGCTGAAAATGGAGAAATCTGGATTAACCTTCTCAGCCTGCTGCCACCACAGTGACCAGTATCTCATCTCATCATCTCTAGCCGCTTTATCCTTCTACAGGGTCGCAGGCAAGCTGGAGCCGATCCCAGCTGACTACGGGCGAAAGGCAGGGTACACCCTGGACAAGTCGCCAGGTCATCACAGGGCTGACACATAGACACAGACAACCATTCACACTCACATTCACACCTACGGTCAATTTAGAGTCACCAGTTTAGAGTCACCTGCATGTCTTTGGACTGTGGGGGAAACCGGAGCACCCGGAGGAAACCCACGCGGACACGGGGAGAACATGCAAACTCCACACAGAAAGGCCCTTGCTGGCCCCGGGGCTCGAACCCAGGACCTTCTTGCTGTGAGGCGACAGCGCTAACCAATACACCACTGTGCCGCCCAGTGACCAGTATGATAAAAAAAAGGTATAAATAAAACTAATAAAAATGAAGCAGTAGTTATTATCCTGGATGATCTGACTGAAAGAGGATAACATTAATGTTATAAATATTTCCTTAGACTATTATATACACAGGATATGATGATACACCCATGGTATGTGACATTGACCCTTATTCATCGATGTTGTGCATGGTCAAGTCTTCTCATAAAAATGAGTAGAGTAAATTCCACTGATTGCTCCCTTTACCATCAGCCACCTTTCCTCTTTTTGCTGCATCTTTCAAACCCACGTCTAGTGAGAGTGTACATTTTATTATTGAAATTAGCAGTTAAATAATAAAATACATCACCAATCGTTGTTATAGCAGGTACAGTAGTACATACCGGTAGCAGTAGCATGTCTTAGGAGTCACACCAAGAACAGAAAATACCTTTTATTTTTGATATTTTCATTCATCAGAAACTGTCATGTATTCATGATTTATAATCTGAAAGTGCTGAACTCATGGTCTCTGTTTTTTCTTTCTTTTTTTTGAGAACAGGTTTGTATTTTCATGTCCTAGAGAAAGGTGAGATGGAAATCAGTCTCCATTATGTAAATCATCACCAAAAACAACTTTTACATAACATTTTACATGAAACCATTTTAGATAAATGGTATAATAAGGCATCATTACTTCATTGAAAATTTAAGAAAGTTAAAAAAAAAGAAACATACAAATCTATTGAAAGATCAATCCAAATCACCCTGATTATATTAAGGCTTTAGTGTTGCTTTTCTTTTTATATGTATTGCTTGTTTGGTTTGATGTCTTTCTTGTACTTGTTTATTTTTAACTACCTGTTTTTGTACCATCTACACTATTATAGTTTAGTCCAGTTTGTATGAACCTTTATGAACTGAAATCCTGTTATGTTTCCTGTCTGATCGATATTCTTACGAACATACGTACACTTCAAAGTTATCTTTTTTTTTAATAAATGAAAGTGAAGAGGACATTGGTGTTATTTCATGACATAGCATTATTTTTGCGCAATCTGAGGAGATGAAGTTTGGAAACGCTGACCATATTTGTTCTGTTTTTTAGTTTGAAGAGAACATGTCAGTGTTTCATTGTCTTAGAGAAAGGTGAGATGGAAATCAGTCTCGATCAGGTCATTGCTACAACAGTACTCAAGTACTACTCTTTTGCATCAAATGGAACAATACGTCATCTGCTTATGCAGTTTAAAAAGTCTGATGATGTTTGCGAAGATTCAAAACATACAGAACCACTGAAAGAACCACATGCTGATCTAAGGTTTCATTTTGAGATTACAGGTACGCTTAAGCGTTGATTTGATTTTCTTTGTGTGTGTATATATATATATATATATATATATATATATATATATATATATATATATATATATATAAGTTTGGTTACATGGCTCCTTGTTCTTATTCATCTTTACTTGTTTTTCTAATATCGATGCGATTGTAGTTTTGTACACTTTGTATGAACCTTTATGAACTGAAATCCTATTATGTTATCTGTCTGATATTTGCATGATTAAGATGCACTTCAAACATAGTTTTGTCATTGTTTAAAAATGAAAATTAACCAGGTATTTACATGAAGAGTGTTATTTAATGACATACCATTATTTTTATAGCCCTAAATCAGAAAAAAAGTTGGGACACTAAAGCATTTCCTACTTTATAATGTTTCCATTCCTTCTCACATCACTTAAAAGATATTTACGGATTGAAGACACCAAGTGATGAAGTGTTTCAGGTGTTATTTTGTCCTATTCTTCCTGCAAACAGGTTTTAAGTTGTGCAACAGTACAGGGTTGTCACTATCATATTTTTAATTTCTAAATTCTCCACACATTCTCTACTGGGGACAGAGGGGACACACCCTCTTCTTCCACAGCGATGCCTTTGTAATGTGTGCAGAATGTGGTTTTGCATTGTCTTGTTGAAATACAGTAGCTCAAGAAAACGTCATCTTGAAGGCAACATATGTTGCTCCTAAATCTCAGTGTACTTTTCTGCATTAATGCCCCATCACAGAAGTGTAAGTTGCCTTTGCTAAGGGCACTGACACAACCCCATAGCATGATTCATCTGAGCACAATACACATTTCCACTGTGTGATGGTCCATCCTAGATGCCTCCAAACCCAGAGAAGTCGACAGTGCTTTTGGACATAGTTAACATAAGGCTTTCTTTTTGCACAGGAAAGTTTTAACTGGCATTTGTGGATGTAACTCCATACTATAGCTTGACAAAGGTTTGCCAAAGTAATCCAGAGCCCATGTGGTTCTGTCAGCTATAGATGAATGATGGGTCTTGATGCAGTGCCGTCTGAGGGATTGGAGATCACAGGTGTTCAGATTAGGCTTGAGCCCTTGCTCTTTATATTCTGACATTCCTCCAGAATCCTTGAATCATTTAATGATATTATGTACCATAGAGGGTGAAATATCCAAATCCCTTCCTATCTTTCTTTGAGGAATATTGTTTTTAAACATTTCAATCATTTTCTCACACATTTGTTGATAAACTGGAGAGCCTTGGCCCATCTTTACTCCTCAAAGACTAGGTCTTACCAGGATACTGATTTTGTACCAAATCATGATTACAGTCACCTGTTGACATCACCTGTTTCAAATTACATCATTTTTAATTGTTTTACCTCATTATTAGCCCTAAATTGCCCCCATCACAACTTTTTTGGAATGTGCTGCAGGCCTGAAATGCAGGAATGAATGTATGTTAACAAATGAAATTAAGCTGACCAGACAAAACATGAAATATCTTGGGGTTCTGTGTGTAATGAAATACAGTAGGGGAGAGCAGGGTAAGATGAGCCAGGGGGTAAGATGAGCCACCCCCTGTTTCTAAGAAACAGTAAACAAATGTGACCATGTGACCACATTCAAAGGGGGCCGGGACCATTTACTTACACTTGTGGAGAGGAGCACCACATGTCAAACTAGGTGAGGGACATATTTATAAAAATGTGTTTTTGTGCTTTCTAAGTAAATTCCATGTTTGTCCACAGTGAAGATGATTTAGAGAAGACAAAAGTAGAATAATATTTAGACACATTAGGGTTAAGTTAGTGGCTTTCTAAGCTATGATATGAATGCTAATAAAAATAATTTTGATTAGCCTAATCCCCTTTATTAGCATTTTTCTACAAAATGGTGGCCATGGGGTAAGATGAGCCATTAGATGTGGGGCAAGTTGAGCCACTGGCTCAACTTACCCCATTGGTGGCTGAGCTTACCCAATATGGATGACACTTAAGTTTTCACATTTACTGGTCATATATGACAACAACATATATATATATATATATATATATATATATATATATATATATATATATATATATATATATATATATATATATGACATCAGATGAGGAAGACCAGTTGTTAGATGTGGGGGATTATGTTGTGGCAAAATACACGGGGAAGAAGAAAGTGCATTTCTTCATTGGCCAGATAATCAAATTGGATGTCTTCGAAATAGAGGCAAGATTTCTCAAAAGAAGCCGGTCATGCCATGGCTCTGCAAGAAAGCCAACCTTTGTCTTCAAAGAGAAAGATGAGGCTGTCCTGTCAAGACAGGATATTGTGAAAAAATTGCCCCGCCCCTTTACTGTTGGGGGGACAGCACGGAGGGAGAGGCAAATGGTGTTCCCTTGCCATTTGAACGCTTGGAACATTGAATAATGATGAAATGATTGAATGATTGATGGAATGATTGCTGCATGTTTTAGCAATGTTTTAACCTACTGAAAGAAATAAGATTCTTTTGGCACTGTTCTACTGTTTTAGTAATTTCTATAATATAGTATATCTCTCATTCCCTCTCTAACCATCCCTCTTTCTATCTATCTACGCATATCTCTCTCTCTATCCATCTATCTATCCCTCCCTATCCCATCTCGTTCTATCACCTCTCTCTTCATCTCCCCTTCTCTATGCAACGGCCCTATCCCCCACTTGATTGACTTGACTTGATTCATTGATTGCATTTCTAATAATAAAAGTTGTTTACTTTGTTAACCTAACATGTTTTGTGTTGGCTCAATTTACCCCACACAGTGGCTCATCTTACCCCGTGCATGGGGTAAGTTGAGCCACTTGACATTTTTTTTTCAAGAGGTAATATCACTCTAACCATAAGAGCTTATCAATTATGTTTTGCTCAGATAGTAACAGTACACTTTGAAATTTGGTATGGTGTGTAGACTGGAAGCAAAAATGGCTTTAACATGTAGTTATGATGAAAAATGTAAAAAGTGGCTCATCTTACCCCACTCTCCCCTACAAGTCAAAGTAAATTCTGAAATCACTGCTTTCTTTGTCGATTTGGATTTTCCATTCCGTCCCAACTTTTTCTGATTTGGGGTTGTATTTCATTTAATCTTCCCAGCTGTGAACATGCACAGTCCATGAAAAAATAAATAAATAAATAAATAAATAAATCTACTGATATGACAGATTCAGACAGGACTAAACTTCCAGGGAATTTCTGATAATAAATACATTACCCGTCTTCACGTCAATCTTATTTAGGTGAAACAGGACTTTAGAAAGATATAAAATAACACTGTTAATATAATCTGAAAGAGAGAGTGAGTGCAAGGAGAAAATAATGATGTAAATGCTTAAATACGTATTAATCAGTATTAAAGTCAGTGGTAATGTGACCATCCGATTATAAACTGTGAGTAAAGGTGAAATAATGACACTGTAAGAAACAAATTATTTGAATCTATGTGTGAAGTTTAGTCTTATCTTGCTATCATATGTTGAAGCATTTTCAGTGGAACTGTCATAAAAATATTTTACCCTATAAAAAGTGAAGATTGGTTGATAATAGCCCGTGCTTTGCAAATACAAAACACAGCTGTTTAAAAAAATACTGTAAAAAATGCGCTTCGCAAATACAAATTCTACTTGCATACAAATGCAAGGCAGGTTCCACAAATGTAAAGAAGGAACGCAAATAAAAAAGCGACATTTTGCATGTCTGTGCCATCGGCTTTCCAAATGCAAATACATGTGGGGTTCCCCCCCCCCCAGCAAGTCCATAGCAATGCACATCATTTTGGCCTGTTATTCCACAAATGCAAATGCACTGATTTGTCATGCCTGGGTAGTGGTGGCTCAAAAGTAAGGGCTCTGGGTTACTGATCAGAAAGTCAGGAGTTCCATCCCCAGCACTTGGGCCCTTGAGCAAGGCCCATAATCCTCTCTCCTCGAGGGGTGCTGTATCATGGCTGACCCTGTGCTCTGAACCTAACTTCCTACCAAGCTGAATAATTTCACTGTGCTGTAATGTATACATTCACCAGCCACTTTAATAAGAACTTGTTGATTCTAAGATTCCTGTTCTTGGCTACAGGAGTGGAACCCAATGTGTTCTTCTGCTGTTGCATGCTGAGATGCTTTTCTGCTCACCACGGTTGTAAAGAGTGATTATATGAGCTACTATATCCTTCCTGGCAAAAAAAGCTCGAACTAATCTGGTCATTTTCCTCTGACTTCTCTTATCAACAAGGTGTTTCTTTCCACCCACAGAACTGTCACTCTGGTGGGTTTTTCCCCCACACCATTCTGTGTAAACTCGAAAGACTGTTGTGTGTGAAAGCCCCAGGAGATCAGCAATTGCTGAAATACTCAAACCAGTCTATCTGCCTCAAACCAACACCCATGCCACAGTGAAAGTCACACTTTGAGATCACAGTGTTTCCCATTCTGATGTTTGAAGTGAACATTAACTGAAGCGCTTGACTTGTATCTGCATGATTTTATGCATTGTGCTGCTGTCAAGGGATTGACTGATTAGAGAATTACAGACAACAGGAAGTGGATGGGGGTTCCTAATAAAGTGGCTGGTGAGTGTATGTGACAAATGAAAGCTTCTGCTTCAAATGGGCTGAGAATCAAAGCAGGTGGTACCAAAGGGACATGTGGCTTCCTCAGATTCAGTAAACGTAGCTTGAGTAACTTTTAGTTTGAAATACATTCGTCTCCCATTACTCATCTTATCCAAATCTTATTTAATGAGCTTTCTTCTCTATAAACTTTCAGCTCAGAACATTCATTCCAATGTATGAATTTTCTTACAAATATCAGATAAACTGAACTGATATAAAGAATAATGTACTTTTTTAAACTCATGATCTTACACAAGTCATGGAATGAAAAGGCTGACTGAAATTGTGGTAGAATTTCTCACACTAGAAAGGGTTGTTAGCTGTCAGGGTTGGAAAAGATAACAGGGTTAAAATGGCTGGATCCTACAGGATACTTTTTCATACAGAGCACATGTGCTTCTATCTATTCTTTCATTAATATTTCAGCAAATTAAGTCCCTAAGACATTTACACAACACTGTATATGGACATCACATTGTATTAGTTTAACATCCATCCATTATCCATAACCGCTCATCCTGTGCAGGGTCGCAGGCAAGCTGCAGCCCAACCCAGCTGACTATGGGCAAGAGGTGGGGTACACCCTGGACAAGTCGTCAGGTCATCACAGAGCTGACACATGGAGACACACAATTCACACTCACACCTACGGTCTATTTAGAGCCACCACTTAACCTAACCTGCATGTCTTTGGACTGTGGGGGAAACCGGAGCACCCGGAGGAAACCCACGCAGACACGGGGAGAACATGCAAACTCCACACAGAAAGGCCTTCATCAGCCACTGGGCTCGAAACCAGAACCTTCTTGCTGTGAGGCGACAGTGCTGACCACTACATCACCATCTCATCTCATTATCTCTAGCCGCTTTATCCTTCTACAGGGTCGCAGGCAAGCTGGAGCCTATCCCAGCTGACTACGGGCGAAAGGCGGGGTACACCCTGGACAAGTCGCCAGGTCATCACAGGGCTGACACGTAGACACAGACAACCATTCACACTCACATTCACACCTACGGTCAATTTAGAGCCACCAGTTAACCTAACCTGCATGTCTTTGGACTGTGGGGGAAACCGGAGCACCCGGAGGAAACCCACGCGGACACGGGGAGAACACGCAAACTCCACACAGAAAGGCCCTCGCCGGCCCCGGGGCTCGAACCCAGGACCTTCTTGCTGTGAGGCGACAGCGCTAACCACTACATCACCATGCCGCCCTTAATTTAACATATGCTTGTTATTTCTCATCTCATTATCTCTAGCCGCTTTATCCTTCTACAGGGTCGCAGGCAAGCTGGAGCCTATCCCAGCTGACTACGGGCGAAAGGCGGGGTACACCCTGGACAAGTCGCCAGGTCATCACAGGGCTGACACATAGACACAGACAACCATTCACACTCACATTCACACCTACGGTCAGTTTAGAGTCACCAGTTAACCTAACCTGCATGTCTTTGGACTGTGGGGGAAACCGGAGCACCCGGAGGAAACCCACGCAGACACGAGGAGAACATGCAAACTCCGCACAGAAAGGCCCTCGCCAGCCCCGGGGCTCGAACCCAGGACCTTCTTGCTGTGAGGCGACAGCGCTAACCACTACATCACCATGCCGCCCTTAATTTAACATATGCTTGTTATTTATATTTTAAAATTTACCTTCCAAGTTTTGAGTAGCATTTAGCACATTTCTTTCCATCGCTCAGGATTTTCATCCATCATGAAGCTGCATCTTTTTCTCCTTTGTCTCACGGGTGAGAGCATTTTTATAAACATCTTTTTTTGATAAGCAGTGTCACTTTTTCTTCATATTTCAGATCTTCTCTTCTCTTCTGTATTTACTTACTTACTTACTTACTTATGTCTTATGTTTATTCTGAAGTTCTGAACTGGACCACTGGTAATTTCATTTTGCATTCTAAAATAAATTATTGTGAACAGGTCTTGTGCCAATCACATTCCCCATTCCGCTCCCACACTCTGCATTGTTTTACGTCCAGGAGGTCATGTCATGGCCTGATGCTCAGAGTTACTGCAGGATGAAGTACACTGACCTGCTTAGGGTTCAGGATCAGAGAGTTTTGCTAAAGCTAAGAGAACTGGTGGCAAATAACATAATGGTAACCTGGCCTCTCTGGATCGGACTGTACAATGACGTGGACAGTTGGCGCTGGTCCTTCAACGACCTCCCACTGAGAAACACAACTTTTGTGAATTGGTACAGTGGAGAACCTGATAATTACTATGCTCAGGAGTCATGTGGGCAACTATTAGGTTCTGGGTTGTGGGGGGACCAACCCTGCACAGCATTGAAACCCTTTATATGCTACAATGGTGAGTAAACATCCTGATTTTGAATTTTCTAAATTTTTCTTTGCTTGTTTTATGGCTATTAACCACACATTGCCTTTAAACCCTTTTACAGAGATGCCAACATACATGATTTAGGTGTAGCAGCTACGGATTTGAAGCACAAATACAGTGCTATGCGTAGACCTGAAAATAATATGTTTTCAACTGGTTTTGCCTGTGTATCAATCAAATGAACATATTTTCAGCATTCAGACTGTTCCATGTGTTATTGTTTACACTGATTCGCATAATTCCAGGAACTTCCATATCCTTATGTTAGCTGCACTGTGATTGGCCAAGAAGTGACCTGATTCATTCATGATTCATGCATGTGTTAAATGCAGTGCTCAGAAATGCGCAGTAGTGATGCATAGCCGTCTTCCTGGAAGCAAACTGTCTTCATCGGTCGTGTTCCAGAAATGAAACTTTCGATTTCTCTCACAAACTAGGATCAGCTGTAAAGTGACGACAGTCATACAACAAAAGTACACTGGAGAAAGCAAATGCACTATATATATATATTTTGTATATATATGTTGTATATATCAGCTATATACAACAAATTATCTAAGCAACTTCAGCATGTGCACTTTAATTAAATGATGTATGAATGGGCATCTTTCAGTATTGACTTTATTAAGTTAAGTCCAATATTAGACTGGTGCACAGTTCAGGAAGTAAATACAGTATTAATTTTGCTGTTATTGAAAGACATATACAGAAATCTTTTGTCTTTTACTCTGGCTTTTGTGCTGATCATGATGAAAGTACTGAAACACTGTACTACATTACAAGCTCAGTTATCGGAACCCCTTTTATCTGAATAGCCTCTTAGTTAGTCAAACTTTTTCCCCAGAGGGTTTGGATAATTGAGCTTATACTGTACAGTAAACCCTGCATTTATTTTCCTCAAAAAGTAGGTAAAAAAATGGCCTACATTGCATCTCAGAGCTTCCCTGAAATTTGGTTTCTGGGGGTCTTGGTGGACCCCAGCCCCCCAGTCTAACAGGAAGCCTTGCTTTGCTCAGCTTCACCTCGCTGCACTCGGAGATGCTACTCTTTTTCATGCGTCAATGTTGGCATCTCTGCTTTTTTGCTCTTCTCAACTTGAAACAACCAAAAACAAAACCCTCTAGTTCTTACCTCAGCTCCAAAAGGGAGCACTATATCACAACCAGTGCGGATATTATTTTGGTGTTGACCCACTCTCATAGTGACATTCACATGGTATTGGCATGAGGGTGTTTTTCACTTTTAGATTTTTTTGAACATACGTCACAAATAGAGTGGGAATTCTCTTCTAAATGAAAACATCCAGCCAAGATTTGTGGTTAAAAATAACACTAGGGGAAAGATTAGATGGAAAAAAAACAGAATTGTTCTCTAAATGTAAAGATGAAGTCAATGTATAGACAGTAATACTGTGTCTATTTCTTTTTACCCATTTTGATTTCGCAGAAGGCAACAGCGGTGCTGACAGATTTATTGGAGTCAGTAATCCTACGCTGTCCTGGTCTGAAGCTCAGTCTTACTGCCGAGAATTTCACACTGATTTAGCCAGTGCACTTGACCAAACAGACAACGACCTGTTAACGCAGGTGGTGTTGGCCCAGGGCTATTCCTGGTTTGGCCTGTTTAGGGACACATGGAAATGGGTGAATGATACAATCGCTTCAGACCTCCAGTGGATTCCTGGACAACCTAATAACGCACAACATCCGGAGAGCTGTGGGAGTTTTTATCAGGGAAATTTTCAGGATGAAGCCTGCAGCGCTGGACACTATTTCTTATGTGAATCGAGTGAGTGATCTCTTAATTGCCCTTTGTTAGAATGCAGGCACTTACAGATTTATGCACAGAGGAGAGCGGAGTGCAGACTGTCAACAAAGCCAAGCCAAGAGATAGGAATCGGACTCAGTAAATTAGCAAGGGTTGCGTGATTGGTGAACAACTTGGTGAAGGAAAGACAAAGAGCAAAAACTTGGAAGAAATAGCAAAGGGTCAGAAATACAAGAGGCAGCCAGAAAAGATATGAGGCTTGCTATGAACTGAGCTAGCAGGACAATACTTCCCAGTGGTGTTAGGACTTGGACTGTTTTGGCCTCTAGAGGCCGCTGTTATTTCCTTTTCATGTCGTGTTTATTTTGGCCTCTAGAGGCCGCCACTGTTCCTGTGTTTTGTGTTTGTGTTAATTGCCTAATTATCTTCACCTGTGTCCTTAATTAGTTTGTCTATTTATACCCCTGAGTTCAGTCCTCTTGTCACGGAGTCTTTGTGCTGTTATGTTTATCTCCAGTTTCCTTTGTACTGTGTTTTTTGATCTTCTTAGCTTTTGTATTTTTGCACTTTGCTTTTCTTTTGGATTATACTCTTTGGTTTTTTTTTGTCTTTTGTTTTGCCCTGTATATAGTGTATATAGTTTAAATAAACCTTTTGATTCTTTTTCTACTTCCGCCTCACGCCTCTGCATTTGAGTCATCCCCCTGGTGGCCTAGTGGGGGTTTGCTGGATTATCACACCAACGAACCAGGTTCGAATCCCAGCAAAACCCTAACAGAAAGACTCCGTCATGACCGACTCAGCAGAGGCTGCTTCAACTGTCTACCCGGCCAACCTTCAGGGAATTATGGCAGCTTTGACACGCTTCGGAGCGACCATGGACGCTCATGGACGTACGCTCACCAGCCAACGTGAGGCCCTCGCTCGCCACGAGGAACTGCTTCAGCAAATTGGGAAAACCCTGGCACAGCTGACATCTCTGCCTGCATCTCCTGCTCCTGATCCAGTTCCTGCTCCTGATCCAGCTCCCACTCCTGCTCCAGTGCCTCCTGCAATGCTGCCTTCTTCACCTCGCGAACCCAGCCTTCCTGCACCACAGAGGTATGACGGCAAGCACAGTGAGTGCCGAGAGTTCCTTACCCAGTGTCAACTCACCTTTGAGCTTCAGCCTACCACCTACACTACGGATCGCCGCAAGATTGCCTTTGTGATCACCTTATTAGCTGGTAAGGCGCGAGCCTGGGCTACTGCTATCTGGCAAAGACAGGGACCTGAGTGCTTTGATTTCCAGCTGTTTTCTGAAGAGATGCTTCGGGTCTTCGATCAGGCAGACATCAGTACCGATGCAGCCCGAAAGCTCATGTCCATCCGGCAAGGAGGAAGCGTCGCAGATTACGCCATCTCGTTCCGAACACTCGCAGCAGTAAGTGGATGGAACGAGACTGCCCTGGTGTCAGCCTTCCACCATGGTCTGTCTGACCCCATCAAGGACGGTCTGGCCTCTATTGGATGCCCAAGTGACCTCGAAACCCTCATCTCACATGCTATTCGTCTGGACAACAGGATGAGAGAACGCCACCAAGCCTTGAGCCCCCCCAGCCTCCCTACCTCTACCTGGAGACCGTCTACCTCCTTCAGTGACTGTCCAGAACCCATGCAAGTGGGTCGTACTCGCCTCTCCGCATCTGAGAGGGAGCGCAGAAGGAGGGACAAGTGCTGCATCTACTGTGGCAAGCCTGGTCACTTCCGAGCATCATGTCCCGAACTCTTGGGAAAAGGACCGCCCCGTCCAGCCGAGGGAGGGTTGTGACGGGGCCTACCCTCTCTCCCGGACTCCCTGGCCAAGGAATCTACATCCCGGTCTCCATCTCCTGGGGTGAGTCTGTCCACTCTTGTCAAGCTTTGATAGACTCAGGGGCGGCTGGGAACTTTATGGATATTCACTTCGCCCAAAGCATCAATATACCTACTGCACCTCTTGAAGTCCCTCTGTCTGTGTCTGCCCTCGATGGCCAAGCGTTAGGTGATGGAAGAGTCACTCAAGTTACTTCTCCAGTCTTCCTCCAGTCTCAAGGTCACAAGGAAGAAATATCCCTGCACCTGATTCCTTCACCTGAGTTCCCAGTTATTCTAGGCCTTCCTTGGCTTACTCGCCACAACCCTCGCATAGACTGGGTAACAAGCCAGGTTGTGGAATGGGGCCCTGCATGCCATGCCTCTTGTCTGCTCTCTAGCTCTCCTGTGTCTCCTGCCGAGCCCCCTGATCTCACCGAGTTATCTCAAGTTCCCACAGAGTACTGGGATCTCAAGGAGGTATTCAGCAAGAGCAGGGCCGCCGTTCTTCCTCCGCACCGGGCCTACGACTGTGCCATCGACTTGCTCCCTGGGACTACCCCTCCTCGTGGCAGACTGTTTTCACTCTCTCAGCCAGAACGCAAGGCCATGGAGGAATACCTCAAAGATGCCCTGGTCTCTGGGTTTATTCGACCCTCCACTTCACCTGCTGGAGCCGGCTTCTTCTTTGTCGGCAAGAAGGATGGGGGGCTCCGACCATGTATTGATTACAGGGGCCTGAATAAGATCACTGTGCGCAACCGATATCCCCTTCCGCTGATGTCCACAGCTTTCGACCTGCTCCAAGGCGCCACCGTCTTCACCAAGTTGGACCTACGGAACGCATACCACCTCATCCGTATCCGACAGGGAGACGAGTGGAAGACTGCCTTTAACACCCCGTCTGGGCACTACGAATACCAGGTGATGCCCTTCGGACTCACCAACGCACCAGCTGTTTTTCAGGCCCTAATCAACGACGTCTTAAGGGACATGATTAACCTATACGTTTTTGTCTACCTCGACGACATCCTTATCTTTTCCAAGACCGTGCAGGAGCACCGCCACCATGTCCGCCAGGTTCTCCAGAGGCTGCTACAGAACAATCTGTTCGCCAAGGCCCAGAAATGCGAATTTCATGTTCCCGAGGTCTCCTTTCTGGGATTTATTGTACGGACAGGCCAACTCCAAATGGACCCTGCCAAGACCCTGGCCGTCCGGGATTGGCCTACTCCCAAGTCCGTTAAGGAGGTTCAGCGGTTCTTAGGATTCGCTAACTTCTACCGCAAGTTCATCAGGAACTTCAGTTCTGTGGCAGCACCCATGTCTGACCTCACCAAAGGGACAGGTGGATCTTATGGCTGGTCTCCTCAGGCAGAAAAGGCGTTCAAAGACCTCAAGGACCGCTTCTGCACGGCACCCATTCTGGTTCTCCCGGACACCTCCCAACCATTCATCGTGGAGGTGGACGCCTCGGACAGTGGTGTCGGCGCGGTGCTCTCTCAACGTTCGGAAGGAAAGCTGCACCCCTGCGCTTACTTCTCCCACCGCCTGAGTCCTGCTGAGTCCCGGTACGATGTGGGGGATCGAGAACTGCTAGCGGTCAAACTGGCCCTTGAGGAGTGGAGGCACTGGCTGGAGGGAGCACAACATCCATTCCTGGTTTGGACTGACCACAAGAACCTGGAGTACCTCCAGCAAGCCAAGAGACTGAACCCTCGACAGGCTAGGTGGGCCCTGTTTTTCAGTCGGTTTGACTTCACCCTCTCATACTGCCCCGGCTCCAAGAACACCAAACCTGACGCACTGTCCAGACTGTTCTCTGCCACTAACAGGGAGAATGAAGTCGGGCCTATTATCCCTGTGTCCCGGATTGTGGCCCCTGTCCGCTGGGGTATTGAGGAGGCTGTCCGACGAGCCCAACGCCAGGACCCCGGTCCTGGGACGGGGCCACCAGGCCTCTTGTACGTCCCACATCAAGCCCGGGCCAAGGTTCTCCAGTGGGGTCACTCTTCCCCTCTCACCGCCCACCCGGGAGCTCGGAGGACCCTGGACTTCCTGAAAAGACGCTTCTGGTGGCCTAACATGGAGAAGGAAGTAAGGTCATTTGTCCTGTCCTGTGAGGTTTGCACCAGAACCAAGAACCCACGACAGCGTCCCCAGGGTCTCCTGCATCCTCTGACCATTCCCCGGCGTCCCTGGTCCCACGTGGCAGTCGACTTTATCACGGGTCTCCCTGAGTCACAAGGTAACACGGTCATTTTGGTCTTAGTTGACAGATTCTCCAAGGCCTGCCGCTTCATACCACTGTGCAAACTCCCCTCTGCTCTTGAAACTGCGAAACTTTTGTTTAATCATGTCTTCCGAGTCTTTGGTCTTCCACAGGACATCGTCTCAGACCGAGGGCCCCAGTTCTCCTCCCGAGTGTGGCACGGGTTCTGCAAGGTCATCGGAGCCACTGCCAGCCTCTCCTCTGGGTTTCATCCACAGTCCAATGGTCAGACGGAGAGGCTCAACCAGGACCTGGAAACCACCCTGCGAGGCCTGGCTATGGATAACCCGACATCGTGGAGCACCTGGCTGCCATGGGCGGAGTACGCCCACAACACCCTGCAGTCATCGGCCACCAAGCTGTCGCCATTCCAGTGCCAATTCGGGTTCCAGCCACCTCTGTTCCCGGACCAGGAGGAGGACGCGGGGGTGCCCTCGGTCAACCAATATGTGAGACGGTGTCGCAAGACCTGGAGCAAGGTCAGGAAGACCCTCATACAGACCTCCAGAACCAACCAGACTCAGGCCAACCGCCATAGAAGACCTGCACACGCTTTCCGCCCTGGGCAGCGTGTTTGGCTGTCCACTAAGGACCTTCCACTGCGGGTGGAGAACCGCAAGCTTGCTCCTCGCTACATTGGCCCCTTCAAGGTGGTGCGCAGGGTGAACCCTGTCTCCTACCGGCTCCAGTTGCCCCGGACTCTGAGGATCAACCCCACTTTCCATGTTTCCCTGTTACAGCCCGTACTGACATCTACGTATGCCCCTGCCCCTAGGAACCCCCCACCCCCCCGCATCTTCCAGGGGCAGACTGTGTTCACTGTGAATCGCCTGCTTGACTCCCGCCGGGTCCGTGGCGGCTTGCAATATCTGGTGGACTGGGAGGGCTATGGTCCTGAGGAGCGCTGCTGGGTTCCTGCTCGGGATGTCCTAGATAAAGAACTGTGTCGGGACTTCCATTCGGCCCATCCGGATCGCCCTGGGAACGTCAGGAGACGCTCCTAGAGGAGGGGGTCCTGTTAGGACTTGGACTGTTTTGGCCTCTAGAGGCCGCTGTTATTTCCTTTTCATGTCGTGTTTATTTTGGCCTCTAGAGGCCGCCACTGTTCCTGTGTTTTGTGTTTGTGTTAATTGCCTAATTATCTTCACCTGTGTCCTTAATTAGTTTGTCTATTTATACCCCTGAGTTCAGTCCTCTTGTCACGGAGTCTTTGTGCTGTTATGTTTATCTCCAGTTTCCTTTGTACTGTGTTTTTTGATCTTCTTAGCTTTTGTATTTTTGCACTTTGCTTTTCTTTTGGATTATACTCTTTGGTTTTTTTTTGTCTTTTGTTTTGCCCTGTATATAGTGTATATAGTTTAAATAAACCTTTTGATTCTTTTTCTACTTCCGCCTCACGCCTCTGCATTTGAGTCATCCCCCTGGTGGCCTAGTGGGGGTTTGCTGGATTATCACACCAACGAACCAGGTTCGAATCCCAGCAAAACCCTAACAAGTGGTGTGTCTGTTTGGAGAGCTTAAAGGGATAATTCGGGATTTTTGACATGAATCTGTATGGCATCCCCATCAATAGTGTCGTGCAAACACACTGACTTACCCCTGACAGCATCCTGTGAGTCCAGTTCTTGTCCAGTTTTGGTCCAGACGAAAGTAGTCTGGCAAGTTTGTTGGGGTCACGAAAGTAAAACGTTTTTCGTCTCAAAACAGTATGTGTTCAAAAGAGTGATATATTTGCATCACAAAACCGTTGCCAAATAAAAAGTCAGACCTTGAAATCGCTTGGCACTATTTTCTCTCCCTTCTTATCACTGCGCGCTGCCGGCTTCATCCAGCTGCGGCTCCAGCTTCAAGGATAAGCTGGAGCCGCATAAGTAGGAGTCCCGGCAGGTGGTTTGTATTCGATTCGTTTATATCCCGACCTTGTCAGCTGTCAGATTTATGTTCATGGACCCGGTAAGCTGGTAAATAATATTTATTTATTTTTTTCTTTACCAAATTCTAACAGGGGGCGGCACGGTGGTGTAGTGGTTAGCGCTGTCGCCTCACAGCAAGAAGGTCCTGGGTTCGAGCCCTGGGGCCGGCGAGGGCCTTTCTGTGTGGAGTTTGCATGTTCTCCCCGTGTCCACGTGGGTTTCCTCCGGGTGCTCCGGTTTCCCCCACAGTCCAAAGACATGCAGGTTAGGTTGACTGGTGACTCTAAATTGACCGTAGGTGTGAATGTGAGTGTGAATGGTTGTCTGTGTCTATGTGTCAGCCCTGTGATGACCTGGCGACTTGTCCAGGGTGTACCCCGCCTTTCGCCCGTAGTCAGCTGGGATAGGCTCCAGCTTGCCTGCGACCCTGTAGAACAGGATAAAGCGGCTAGAGATAATGAGATGAGATGAAATTCTAACAGAAAACGAGAGCGCCCAAAAGGGAAAACTGAGCCGAGCCGCCTCACGGCTGTAATGCAAATTGCTTTCCTCCTCAGTATACAAGTGCGCTTCCATGGCAGGGAAAAAGAAACTACCACTGCTGCCTATGTAGTGCCCTATTTATACAAATAGGAGTCATTCAGGATTCAGCCATGTTTTTGCTCCGTGTCATGGCTGAATCATGAATGACTCCTATGCAAATATATCACTCTTTTGAACACATACTGTTTTGAGACGAAAAACATTTTACTTTCGTGACCCCAACAAACTTGCCGGACTACTTTCGTCTGCACCAAAACTGGACATGAACTGGACTCACAGGATGCTGTCAGGGGTAAGTCAGTGTGTTTGCACGACACTATTGATGGGGATGCCATACAGATTCATGTCAAAAATCCCGAACTATCCCTTTAAATAGAGGGACAGGTGATTAAGGAAATGAGAGACAGCTGAGATTCAGTCGGCTGGAGACAGAGGGCGCTGTGTGTCTTGGGAACTGTAGTTCAGGGTATCCATGCTTGTAGTTTTCTCAGCGGGTTTACTGACACCCTTCATGCTTGTCTGATATTTCACATTCTCCTGACCAACAAAAGAAATTTTAACAATGCTATGAGCATTATTTTAAAAATATTATTTATCACCAGCTCCTCGAGAGTCACATGACTTGCCATTTTAAGAGAAGATGAAGTGACATTGCAGGGCATCACAATTTTCCCCATGTTTTCTTGGCAAACTCTGTAATTTATTGAAACACAGACTCTCGTGTAAATAATGCATGTCACACAAATGCACATTTTCAACACAAAGAAATTATCCAGTGTTGAACTCAATGACACATCTGAGTTTACTGTTTCACTTCAGAGCTGGCAGAATAAAAAGGTTTTTCTATCACTGGGATACAGTGGGAGTAATTTGGCAACACAAAATAATAGTTTACCATGAAATTTATGTTCTTAAACATTACAAATTAAATATTTTTCCAAACCTGTTAGGATTCAAAATCAGTAGATGTTAAAAACTCACAAAGTTAAGGAAGGAAATGTAGTTTGAACATTCATTCATGTCAGAGTCAGAATTTTTATCCACAAGTTGTTCAGTTTGTCTGTGTGCAAGAGTCTAATGAATTCCAGCACTAATCAGGATGCATTAATGTACGGTAGAGGAATAATACACTCCAGACACAAAAGGGTTTGTTAATTAATGAATCCATGCCACTTTTCCTGTTATTTATTCAGAAATTATATCACCAGGGCAAATATAAGCAACAACTAGTTTATCATTAGGGGGCCAAGCACCAAGTACTGATTCTGTCACTAAGTGCAAGCCAGTTTGCACTTTGGATCTTTAAGCTCCGCCCACTATGATTTTGAGCTCGTTTGCATAAGATGCAAAACCTACTTTTATTAATAACTAGTCCTAGAATTTATCTGATGCTCAATAACTATAGAAATATAACAAGTTTCTTCAGAACCATGAGTCCACTCAAGCCGAAATTTGGTAGATTGATTATAACTGGGTTACAAGAACATGGCTGCCATCAGCCAATCAGTGTTTGGCATGCATTTCACAATGTTAATGTTATGCTACACCATCTCTATCATGTGCTGTGTAAGTTGGCAATCCTGTGTCAATATTTATACATCGTTGACTTCGCATTTGCTTTTATATTTATTTAGTTTTATCTATTCAGGCTTTAAGGGGACTTTCTTCATCGTGGAAGGTGACTACTGTATTGTGCAGTTGCAATTGTTTCGACAATGCTGTGTGTGTGTGTGTGTGTGTGTGTGTGTGTGTGTGTGTGTGTGTGTGTGTGTGTTCCACAGTTTCACCAATCAGGAGGATTCAGATGAAACTGAAGGTGAAGTCTGATGGAAGTGTGCTTGATCCTGCTGTGCAGGCGTCCATTTTAGATCAGGTGAAAGACATGATGTCGTTATAACTTTTGCTCATATGGAACATTGGCCTGAGGTTAAACACATAAAAAAGGTTAATGTTATGAATTAAAGTTATGAGTACTAAGCCCCAGTCCTGAAAAGTAACCATTCTACATTTAACACATGTATGTGCATTTTTCCCCAGCTATCACTGACAAAATAGACATACCATAAAAACAAAAATAAGAAAATTTACCATTATGGAAAAAAAAAAACTAGAAGCCTAAATATTGGCATCAATACATCCAATGAGCTGGGAGCTACTCAGGAGCTACTTTTAGCTTTTTGTGATTACAGTGAATACACCTGGTTCATGAGGTGCCTCACATCCAACATGAACAAAACACAATTTATTTTTTAGTTATACATTTTTTTTTTTCAGATCAAACAGAAACTGGATGAAAATGGCATATTGAACACTACAGTGTCTTGGAGGGTGCAGCCAGATGGAAACATCTTCCACAAGGAAAAAAAGGATGAGCTGTAATGTCCAAATGCTCACCTTTAAGTCAAAGTAGATTGCAATGTGAATAGAATCATGCTTAACCTACAACATTTAATCTTTGAATCATTAGCTACAGGTAGAGGAATAAACACATAACTGTAACACACCCTCTTTGACTTTGCCACCTGAAATGTAAAATCAGTTTTGCAATTTTATTGCAAATATTTCCTAATTAAGTCGCCACTTGACACAGTGATGAGGGGAAAGCTGAAAAGTGTGTGTTCAGTTACTGGAACACAGGGTGTAATGTATCAGGGTGTATTCGTAAATATTCATTTCTCATCTCATCTCATTATCTTTAGCCGCTTTATCCTGTTCTACAGGGTAGCAGGCAAGCTGGAGCCTATCCCAGCTGACTACAGGCGAAAGGTGGGGTACACCCTGGACAAGTCGCCAGGTCATCACAGGGCTGACACATAGACACAGACAACCATTCACACTCACACCTACGGTCAATTTAGAGTCACCAGTTAACCTAACCTGCATGTCTTTGGACTGTGGGGGAAACCGGAGCACCCGGAGGAAACCCACGCGGACACGGGGAGAACATGCAAACTCCACACAGAAAGGCCCTCGCCGGCCACGGGGCTCGAACCCGGACCTTCTTGCTGTGAGGCGACAGCGCTAACCACTACACCACCGTGCCGCCCCATATTCATTTCTATATAGAATATATTGAATGTGATAGAAACAGTTAATAAACTCTGTCTGCCTTGAATATTCATATATAATATACTGACTGCAATCATAATAACAATAATAATATGACCGTTAACTATATAGCACTGACTTAATGCTCCCATTGTATTTTATTTCTATTTTACATATGTATAACCATTTAGAATATACACAATACAGTCAATAAAATTTTTAAAAAACACTTTTTTGTCAATATTTTGTAAACATTGTCACATTATGCTCGTTATGGTACATTACTATTGATTTACTGTTGATTTCCTTGGGTATTAAAGGCAGGTGATATGAAAAAATAAGGCTGCTAAATCATGTTGCATCAAACCAAAACAATGCTGTAGCAGGGTTAGGGTTAGGGTGTGGTCAAGCATCAGGTGTAGATGGAGAGGAGGCCGGTCGAAACAGCAGGTAACATGGGATGAGTCTCACCTGTGTAGGGTTGTGTGTTCAGTGTGCATAGAGTAAAATAAAATCACTGAAAAGAGGAATAAAGTGAGAATAAAACTCACCTTGAGTTGTCACAAGCCTGTCTCCCATTTTTTTTCATTTCCCCCAAACTGTGAGCGTGTTCTAAATGCAGAACAAACTCAGCATATTGACTCACCATTGTAACAGTATGAAAGCTCTTAGGAATGTCCATATTGCACCCCACCATTTATTATCAGTATTATTATCATGCTGTCCTGAGTACCCTTTGGTAGAAATGACATTCTTCAGTGGGAGATTGTTTAAGCACCAGTTGTCAGCTATCAGTATGACTATGCAATCCAATCCAAGCATGTGCTTAGATTAGATCACTTAGACCCCAAGATACTTGAACTTCTCCACTTGGAGACCAACATCCACCAGGCTCTAACAGTAAAGATATGCACTGAACATTAAAATGTACCTGTAATATGAATATCTGAAACCTGGTGTTTATTCAGTGGCTCCACTTTAGATCAACTGGTTGAACATGATTCTCTAAAAAGGTTATCTGTTTACTTTCCTTGTCCTTTTCTTATATATAGAAAGATAAAGAAATGGGGAGAATTTACAACATGGATGATGAAGACAGATATCCATTTTTTCCAGACTCTTTGTTTAAACAAAACCAAATGCAAAACCATCATCTCAAATTTCAGAGAAAGTTATGTGTCAATAATTGGATATATCATTCAGCATGCATGATATTATCATGGCTGCTATATTAAATCATCACTGCCTCTTCATGGTAACTTTTGGCAGCATTTTTGTAGAGTTTGAAAAAAATCTATGCCAATGCGAAACCGGAACAAGAACGCAGAGGAATCTTAACCATAACTATCCATCCGTCCTTCTATTATCCATAACCGCTTATCCTGTGCAGGATCACGGGCAAGATGGAGCCTATCCCAGCTGACTATGGACGAGAGGTGGGGTACACCCTGAACAAGTTGCCAGATCCTCGAAGGCCTGACACATAGAGACAAACAACCATTCACACCAATGGTCAATTTAGAGCCACCAATTAGCCTAAGCTGCATGTCTTTGAACTGTGGGGGAAACCGGAGCACCCGGAGGAAACCCACACAGACACGGGGAGAACTCCATACAGAAAGGATCCCGTCAGCCACTGGGCTCGAACCCAGAACCTTCTTGCTGTGAGGCGACAGTGCTAACCACTACACCACTATGCCGCCCTTAACCATAACCACCAAATAGTTATGGTTAAAATGATGGCTATAGAATAGAATAGAATAGAATAGAATAGAATACCTTTATTGTTGTTGTACACAGTACAACGAAATTGAAGTGCTTCATCTGATAATGATAAAAAAACACATTCATCGACAAGACAGACATAAAATGTATAAGACAAACATAAAAACCAATAAAAATATTAAACACTACGTGATGATGATTATTATTACACAGTTATTGCACATGAAGTTATTGCACAGTTTATTATTTCACTTAATGTATGAGGTTGCAAATCATGTGTTTGCAAAATTCTTAGTTCTGATGGCCCAGGGAAAGAAACTATTTTTGAGTCTGTTTGTTTTACTTTTCAAGCTCCTGCAGCACCTCCCTGAGGGCAGGAGAGCAAACAGTTTGTGACCAGGGTGAGAATTTTCCTTGATGATGTTGCTGGCTTTTCTAAGGCATCGTGAATTGGAAATGGTTTCCAGAGAAAGCAAGGGACAGCCAACAATTTTCTCTGCTGTTCTGATGACCTTCTGGTGGGCTCTTCTGTCTGCTGCTGAGCAGCCAGCATGCTACACTGTGATGTAGTATGCCAGCACAGTCTCTACAGTGGAGCGGTAGAATGTCACTAGCAAATCCTTGTTTAGTTTGGCTTTCCGGAGCAGCCTCAGGAAGTGCAGCCACTGCTGGGATTTCTTAACCACCGTCTGAGTGTTTACCGACCAGGAGAGGTTTTTTTTCCCCCTATTTGAACTTCTACTTCATTTTATTATTTTATTTCTACTATTGTTTAATTCTTATTATATTTCTTATGTAATTTTATTCTCTATTGTTTACTGTTTTGCTTTTACTTCTGTAAAGCACATTGAACTGCCACTGTGTATGAAATGTGCTATATAAATAAACTTGCCTTGCCTTGCCTTTGAGATCACTGTCCCCAAGAACTTAGAGGTTGAGACCCGTTTCACTCCTACCCCACTCCTACCTCCTGCTGAGATGAATGAGAAGCAGAACACAGCACACTACATGGTCTCAGAGGAACATGAGAAGGAACATGAGAACATGCTAATATCAATGATCTGTGAGCAAAAATTCACAAAACATTAAATGGAACACAGAGAAAACATCTCATTGCACTCAAAAAAAAAAAAAATTGGATTTACTTAACCGAGTTATGGCAACCGGTCCCACGAAACTGTGTTAATTTAGATGTATTGAATACAGTTATGTGTTGAATAAACTCAACATAACTGTATTCAATACATCTAAATTAACACAGTTTCGTGGGACCGGTTGCCGTAACTCGGTGAAATAAATCCAATGTTTTATTTTTTTGAGTGTGTGTTCCTCACCTGATCCTGCAGATGAAGAACGTCTCACTCTGGTGGATGACTCTGGATGAAGATGGCGAGAGCAGATGAGCTTTTATTCCATCTCAGACTCTTATGTGCGTTTGACTCAAATATGAGCTCAGTAATTTAGTAAAAGATTGGTAGCCAGACCACCGTGTGTGTGTGTGTGTGTGTGTGTGTGTGTGTGTGTGTGTGTGTGTGTGTGTGTGTGTGTGTAATATTAGGTCAGTTATATTAGGTCAGGAAAGTGCAGACAGCAGACATCTCACACACAAGTATTCATTTACTCTCCACCAATTTTGCTGAACCTGAAATTTTCAAGCTTTATTGAAAGAGCTATCTGACAATTCTGAGATTTTAGTATCAACTTTTAAAACTTGATTGTTCAGACATATTTTGGAGCTTTGCTTCTTTCTGGTGTTTTAAGTTCTCTATTTTCACAGTTCATTCATTCATTCATTTATTAAAGACCGGTTAATTTACAGTCTAATTTATTAACATTCATGTTGTGTTTTAGGATTTTGCTCTGTGGTTCCATCTGGCACAAATAATGGAGTGTCTCTTCGAAGAAATAAATCAATTTGCACAAATTATAAATATGTGATGATAATTATCAACAATGATGATGAATCACCATGAAATAATCTGCTGACTTGATATTCAAATTGCTTCAAAATAAATCTGAAGACCTCTACAAAACCTCAGAACCTTCACATTATAGATTTGGAGGAAAACGTGTTAGAAATATGATATTAACAAGATTTTATAATGTTTGTAAGTAACTGACTCCAAAATTAACCGTAAGTGTGAAATCTCACAAGTTTATTATCTATATAACTAAATAATGATTATTCATTAAAATTGTGATATTTATTTATTTCTCTCCCTTTTTCTCTCTCTCTTTCTATCTCTCTCACTCACTCTGTCTCTCTCTTGCTCTGTGTGTGTGTCAGGGCTTTACATTAGCACCCGCCCACCCGCCAAATGAGGGTAAAATTCGGCTTTGGCGGGTAATGACTTTAGTCCCACTAGCCACTTTGGCGGGTGGTTCATTCTGTGGTATGACAATATATTTTAATTGTAGTTTTCTTTGAAGGCATCTGATATAATAAACGCATTGCAATGTAATATTACGTGCTTACAACTCCCATGAGCACCTTCATAAACATTCTGACACAACATGTTAGAATTGTTTAGAACGTTCGTTAATGTCTCAGATAAAATCACTGATACGGTAACCTGCGGTTAATGAACGAAGCAACAAAGTTGCTGACGACTGACAAGCGCACTATTTGGCGGCATATAGAGAGCTTGCAGTCACGTGACCGGAAAGTACACAACCGCCATCTTGTCGGTCAAAAACACCGCTGAATACTGCTGCACTCGTGTACAGAATGGATCAATTTCAACCGACGGACTACACGGCTCATTTTTCTAATGAACAGATAACTAGATATATGTCTAAAATAAACGATCTACAGATTAGTGACCCTTATGGCTTACCGGACGGAGTTTTCACGACCGGATTTTGAACTGCCAGCAGAATACCCGGACGTGTATAATTACCTCATTAACTTTCCCTCGCTGTTCAGTGGTGAAGCACTGCGTGCTTATAAATCTCTGCACAGTTATCTTTACAGAAATTCAGGATTTGTCAGCGACTCAGATGTGGCATCTTGTAAACAAGAATCCTCATTGGATGGGTAAGTCACTTAAGTACTGAGTATAGCACTGACCAGCTGATTATAGAATAGAATAAGGTAATTCCAAATCGTCCGTCTTGTTTACCATGGATCTGGCGTTGGAGAGGTAGAGGCTTAGCAGTGGAGGTTTGAGTGGCTGTTTTCTGAGCTTAATCAACAGGCCGGCTCTGCAGCCTCGCTTTTGCTTCCGCTCCCGGCACCGCCTCCTTCGCTTTGCTTCCGATAACAATCCACGGAGACCCCGCTGGTCTCGCTATCTCGTCCGGAATGTTGTGCATGCGATGGAAATCGCTACAAACCGTCATTTTCTGCTGGAAACCAATGTCTAGTAAGTCCATATGGTTGTAGTGGATATTGAATCCCGGTACAGACGAAGAACACGCAAAAATACACACAAAAAACATAAAAAACGTGCACAGGTAGGGAGAGCTTGTAGCCGCAGCCGTTGTAGTAGAATTGTATATAGTAGGGTTTTCCAGAAGAAAAGGTAGAAGTAAAAGCAGAAGTAGAACCAGAAGTAGAAGTAGAAGGCGGAATATGGCGTTTGACCGACAAGATGGCATCTGTCACAATCTGGATCAGCTGTGATGTCACATGCAAGTGCTCCATAGCTGGAGTTTCAAACCCTGCTGCTCAGGGAAAAGGGGCAGAGATGCGCAGCGCCGGAGCAGCATTTTAAAATCCCCGAGGTCTGTGATGCGCAAAGCGCGCGCCGAAACATGTTCGCCATATTGAAATGAGGGGGTGAATTACACATCACACAAGAGATCTGTTCCTGAAATTACTTTTAATGGTGTTTGAACTGAATATCAAAAGTTTTGAAAAAAAAATCATGTATTTGGCAAGAGTAAGCATAATTTAAGCTTGTTTAATGGTTTGATCTGCCCCAAGCAATGAGGACAAAAGATCCCCTAACCATGTAGCCTATGGAACTAAGATACATTAACAATCTGGCATCCGTTACACCTACACAAAAAAAAAAAAACTCTGGGAAAAAAAAATCAGTATACACCACCATGTTTTAGGCAAAGTTATCCAAGGCAAACATAAGTTGAAACTTTCCACTCTATTGCTTTGGCTTATCGAATGATGTATTTTAAAAATCACAAACAAGATAGGCTACAACTACGCTGCTTTGAAAATGTAAATTGAACAGCTTGATGAAAGTGCGCTGATGGTTACCATGAAAAAAATGTGTCTCCTGCACTGCGTTCCTCCACCAAGTCGCGCGCTTATTTGCTTTTGTGTTCTTGGTCTCAGAGCCGCGCGCACCAAACAGACACAGAAGAAAGAATCAACGTTTAACATCATTAACAATGCACTTTTTACGGAGATGTTTTAATGTTATTCTTTATTTTTTATCCAGTTGAATATTTAGCGTACAAATGTATTTTCAGCTCTCAAAAATGACCGAGGTCTGGACTGCGGGGGCCTCATAGCTGGCTATGGCCATGGAGATGAACAAGACGCTAATAGGAAGATAAGACAGTTCAATGACAAATGGAAGTCTGGGTGAGATTGGCTAGTTCATAGCAAAACCGAAAATACCCTGTACTGTGAAGATTGTAGAAAGTCTGGCAAAGACAGGCACCAGTAATTTTAAACTCGGATCTATAGACCCTTCCCACTGACGTCACCGGAAACCGGAAGTAAACAGACCCTGCGCCATATTGGAAGACCAACAAACTTGTGATCAGGGGGAAATAACGGCAGCGCGCGGAATTTAAACCCACGAGGCACTTGATTCATCATAAACCTACAATGGTAAACTTTTGTGCTGTGTTAGGGTGTTCCAACAAAGCTGATGGGAAAGGTGAAAAGAAGTCTTTCTACAGAATACCAGCTGTGATTGAGACACAAGGGGAGCAAACCAAGGAGCTTTCTGCCAGGAGACAGAGAATAAGTGCATTACTGAGTGTCTGTGAGCAAAGGAGAGCCTGAACGTCACAACCTCCCTATTGGGTGTTTGTAAAAATGTATCAATTGTTGCCCTTCATCGCGGACTCGAGAGACGAGACCTGACGAGTTAGTTCGTTGGTAGCAGAACAAAATGTCTGGACACAAATCGGGTTTTCAGAAAAGGAAAGAAAATAAACGGAGGGTCGAAAATACAAAAAAGGAGGCAGAAAATGCAAAACGAGTTAAGGTAGGACAAATGGTTACTTTTCTGAGGCAGCCCGCCGTGGCTGCAGGCTTACAGTTGTGTCATTGAATGGTTACTTTTCTGAGGCAGCCCGCCGTGGCTGCCTGCAGGCTTATTTATTATAGCCCATTTAGTTAAAATAGTTGATCTAAAATGTTTATAGTTATAGTTATGTGATGGTTGTCCTCAGTGTTCGAACTATGCCGATATTTTCGGGGGGTCCCTTTTTTCCCTGGGGGGTGCTTGCGCTTGTCTCGGCGCGCGGATCTCCAAACACGAGAAGCCTATCTTACGCACATATCACGCGGACTCTACACCTCCACACACGCATCGCGTCTGAAGTCATAACTCATCAGGGGAAATCGTGTCCGCATTGGCATGTTCAAAAAACAACCTCGCATCAACAATGATACCACACACAAGAACAAAAAAAACAGTCAGGCTACTCAACAACCAACCTGGCAGTTGTTGTCATATCGGTTTATTTTAGCTTTGATGTAAACACAACACTTCGGATATGCAAATGCTTCCCGTTACACACGATTGCTATGTCAATAAACATCATTTTGCCAATATTTTAGAGACCCCCCAACATTTCCCAAATCATGTTTTCAAGGGATCTCATGTCTGTTTCAGGGGATCTCGGATCCCCCGAGTACCCCCGTAGTTCGAACACTGGTTTTCCTGATTTAGACTGGTGTGTTTTTGTTTTTGTTTTTTTGTTTTTTTTTTGGGGGGGGGGGGGGGGGGGGGGGTTGCGTGATGTTGCACCCGGGTCCAGATTAGGGCAGAACCGGCCCTGGCTACATTTCAGGTGTAGTTTGTTTTATGTATGTATGTACTTGCATAGATGTGTACTTGGTCTTCCAATATGGTGACTACCGAAATCTCGCGGCGCGGTGACGTCATGCGGGAACCCTCTATAAAGGACCACAAAAAGTCAAATGCACACATCGGTACTATAACATCAAAACCGGCGAAGACGGCTGGTTCACTACAGGACAGCATTGCTTTCAGTCCCTGGCTGTCATGAAGTTGGCTGAGCTGGAGAGGATGGAGCTGCTGTTTAGAAACGTTCACGCGATTGGAAAGTTGTTGATCCCGCCCCAGCTCAACTTATGGCCTGCTGGAAGCCTCAGGTCACGAAGACCATTTTTCATGGACCATTCAGACTCATCTGATGATGAATGTAATGAGGACATTTAATGTCTCTCTCTACACACACACACACACACACACACACACACTATTAATAGATAATATACATAATAATCCTTGATAATACTTGCATATCAAAACATCAAATGTTTTTTCAATGATAAATGTTTTGAATTGGACTTTTAATATTAGAATCAGTTCAGTTGTACTGAATGTTATTTTTCATATTATACGATGCTTCATATTGTAAGGGGCTTGAATTTGAGTTCAATAAACAGAATACTCTGTTTATATTTTTGTCTGAATTGGTTGCATGTTTTCATATAGGGAGCTACCTTAACAGCACTGAATACTTGAGTGCTACTGTAGAGATACATTATACGCTGCCATTCATAATTAAATCTAGATCTTCCGAACTTTAACATATCATGGTGAAGAAAAAACTGCGATTTCCTGGCAACAAAACTGTGGCTAGTGAAAAGGCTGAATGGCTAGTGACTCGGGAAAACCACTAGCCACAGTGGCCGGTGAGCAAAAAAGTTAATGTAAAGCCCTGGTGTGCATGTGTGTGTCATAAACATGAGTTATCGATTGCACCATTTCTTTCCATTTAATTTCATCTCACTGAGACCAATAGAGATTAAAACTTTAATTAAAGTGAAGATTGTGAGAATTATTTTATCCAGATGCAAAAAAATGCTAAAACTGAGTTTCCATGTTGTTGGGGTTCAACCCAGTCTGAAACGGTCAATCAGTCAACTTATTTCTCGGGACCCCCGCCCTCGTACCACCCAGACGTCTGGGACGGAACACCGCAAAAAAACAGAGAACCAGAGATCGGTTTAACTGCTGTTTATTCACAGTATTCTTGCCAAAGATGAAAGATTACAAACACCTTTTATAACAAATCATAATCTCTCCAAACGGCTATTGTGTCTGTCAAATGTGTGTGTGTGTGTTTGTATGTGACCTCAGAGAAGGGTGTGTGTGTGTGTGTCTATGGGAGGGTGTGAGTAAGTGACATCATTTTGATATCTGTGTCTATGTGTGTGTGTGTGTGTGTGTGTGTGTGTGTGTGTGTGTGTGTGTGTGTGTGAGCAGGTCACATTTTAATTACATCACTGTTCTGATGGAATGTTCAGATGTATGTGTGTGTGATTGACTTGCGAGCAAGTGAGCAGCTTGATCTTGGGGCAGGTCAAATAATCATAACATAATAACATATCTGATCATATGACATGATAGCAAGATACAAACATTGCTTACGCACATACGGAATCTTTCAACAAAGATATGTTATAAGTAAATAAGAACAAACCTAAAAGACAGTCATACGAAAAATAAGAATATGTCTGGCAAAGCAAAGAAATGCTACTTCACCAGAGAAAGGTCAAACAGGATTCAGGATTAAACTCATGAAGTCTTAACATTAGAATCATAAGGTCTTAACAACCCTAAATTATATTCTGTAATTATAAAACTAACTTAAAACTATAAAACTAACTTAGATCTTAGATCTAAAATATAAAGTCTTAACTCTTTGTTCAGCAATAAGGCTACCATTACATCCAACATTAAAGTGTGTGTGGGTCGATCTGACATCAAAACAGACCTTGGCGTCGTTCAGACACATCTCTGATCAAAAATACACATTTCATATCAAAATAAACAAAATGTTCCCAAACAATGTCCAGCCGAGACAGAAGGTCATTTTTAACTGAACCGAAGTTAATCCTTAATTTTGTCACCATTTTAATAAATTACTGCCTTCTTGGTCAAGAATAATACTTATATAAACCTAACAATCCCCCCCTTTGATAATAGTATCACTATTATCAAATCCTAGGATCATATATTATTACCTCATGATCATATATGTGATTACATCGAGAATTAATCTTGAGTTAATCTTTGCCCTTCTTGACGTATATTGGTGCTCAGAGGGCGGGCATGCCCGACCAGCCCTCGTCCCACCTCACCGGAGCTTAGAGAAACTCAAAACCTCTTAATTCGTCCCAAATACACGCTACTTCCTTCAGAGTAATTTGTTCTAAAACAGTGAGGAAAAATGAAATTAGAAGGCATATCGACCTATAGTGAGAACAGAGTCCTGTAAGAATACAGAGTTTCAGAGCATAGAGATGTGTAATAATAGTAGAAGACAGCATCAGATGAAAGACATAACACATTCGTGTGGTGTGCGCTTGCGCAGTCCAGTTAGCGAAGTTAGTCCAGAAGATGTTGTCTCGAAGTCCAGCTCGAGCGGGTAACCCTGCTCCGAGCAATGACGTGGTCCAGAAGGCTCGGGCGGGTAGCCCTGCCCCGAGCAAAAGATGAAGCAGTCACGAAGGCTCGGGCGGGTAGCCCTGCCCCGAGCAACAATGAAGCAGTCACGAAACCCGTGATGAGGACTGTCATGGTTGTAGTGAGGATGATTGGTTCCAAATGGGGCGAAGATCTCTTCCCCTCTTTGTTCACAACGTCTTGAGGATTCTCAGTCGAATCTGTGTAGAGCTCAGAAATAGAGAGACAGAGATAGAGAACAGAGATTCTCGGGACACAGAGAAAACGTTAGTAGCAAACTTGTCATTGTAACACAACTTTGTTATGGAGCCTTCTTCAATCGCGTGGCATGGATCCACTGTGGAAAAAGATCAGTTAAAACAGCAGTAGAAGTAATGGCGACTATGTCTGCAGGCCCATTATATTGTTTTCCCAATTGTCCAAATCATTACTTTAAAAAAATCACACCAGCACTTGTCTCCCACATGAAAGGGGTGTGTGGTGGAGATATTGTACTATTGACCTTGGTACAAATTTTATACAACTTATCTAAAGGGCTGCAGAATACTCATCCATATGCATTTTCAAATCAGAGGTACCCAGAGCCGGAGTTCCCTTCTTCCAGGGGAGAGGGGAAAGGTCTTCCAAAAATAATTTCTTGGTGTCATGCGAATTTCAGCCAGAATGAATTATGGATTACAGAACTAAACCTGTGTCCTGCATGACCTTAATTAATTTGTCTTTCAATGTTCGATTAGTACGTTCTACGATACCAGAGGATTGAGGAATGTGAAAACACCAGTTTAGTTTAGAGATACTTACAAAGGTTTTGTGTGACCTTTGAAGTAAAAAGGGGTACCTTTGTCTGAGTCTATGGCATTTGAAACCCCATAACTATAATAATAATTATTATTGATTTCTTGATTTATTATTATTGTTCTGCTTTTATTGTTTGTTTTTCTTTTTTACTGTCCAGTGTCCTTGGGTACCTTGAAAGGCACTTATAAATAAAATGTATCATTATTATTATTATTATTATTATAACTAGGTATTAAAACGAGTAACTACCTTCGTGTTCTCTCGAAAACAGAAAAAAAACTTCTACCCATTTAGAGAATTTGTCCACAATCAAGATGACAAAAATCAAATGAGAACGGAAGAGCGTATGTCTCATGCAGAATATCAGGCTGATATTGATTGAACACACAGAATAACCACAGAATAACCATCAACAAAGAGTACTTCCCCCATCCCTAGAGGGCTGGAGGAGAGATCAGACCTGATACTAGTAGTATGTACGATTTTTAGACAGACAATATCAATGTCATCCCAAGTATCATCCCGAGAATTAAGGAGGTGTGCGAGAGCGCGACCTACATTATCAAAAGAGGATGTGACACGAATTTCGAGATTGTTAGTAGAACAGAGAATAAATAGTCATATGTTAATTTAATTATCTATTAAATTACTGATAAATTAACTTAATGGGTCTGTAAATTTTGCAACACCTGTTTAACTTGATGTGACGAGTGCAAGATCAGTGGGTGAGACAAAACCAATTTTTCCGCATCTAAAACCATCAAAGCATATGCGGAGACAGCCCCCAGACACGCAGGTAAGCCTTGAGCAACAATGTCTAATGTTTTGGATAAAAACACAAACGCATTTCCCCCCCCTCATGCTCCCCAGAGGCTGTGCCTTGGTGTTCACAGGCATAGAGGTGGAAGGGCTTGAAGTGAGCAGGGTGCTTTTGAGGGAGTGATAAGCGACCACCATAGCGTCAGTCCAGGTCAAAGGATGTTGCAGTGGATCGTGATGAGAGATTGCAGAACGGAGAAGCTTGTCATATAAAGAGCAGTCAGGGATCCATTTTCTGACCCAGAAAAGACATCAGTGCATGTTTAGTTGCAGGGCGTTTTGTGTCTAGAATGGCAGCCTTGAGAAAGTTCAAAACTTCAAAAGTTCATATACTTAAGTGTCCATGCAATATTGCAGCTTGGTTCTGGAAACCTTTAAAGCCCTTATGCGCCAGATGTTGGAGCAGGCGCAAGTGTCAGTGTCTTGGCAGATTTCTGGCGACTCAGCAGATACCAGAACACACAGACCACAGAGTCCTGAGGGAGGGAGAAGGTCACAGAGCGCATTATGAATTACAGCTGGAAAAAAAAAAAACAGCAAGAGAGTCAATGGAACATTGAGTCCAAACGCTATCTCCTCATGTGCATGGAAAAAAGGCAGGAAAAGGCAGAACAGAGATCATTAATGGAAAAATAGCAATGATGAGCAGGAACCTGTGATATTACAGAAGAAACAATCAATTCATTAATCTTACGTAAATCTTGTGTAAAGTGTCTCACCACGCCTTGCTCAAGAAGAGACTGTAGGATGACATCCAGAGAGAGAGGTACTGCTTATTAAATCATATTTTGTGTAGTTTCATGTCAATTTAAGTTCCAGGTTGCAGTACAACAAAATGCGGAAAGGTTCAAGGACAATGAATACTTATACAAGCCAATGTATCATAATCATGATAATTTCATGATAATTTATGAAGTTTTTTTCCTTAATGGTTAAATAAAGATAAACCCAAGTCTCCGATTTATAAACAAAAAGTTATTCAAGTAAACGTTTGTTAACTGTTTCTTGCTGGAAAAAAATTATGGTTAACTAAATACATTAAAAGCCTATCCATTCCATATCCTCTGTGGTTTTTAAAGGCAAAAGTATGGAGGTTTAAAACTCAGCAAACAATTAATCAGAGCATTTCATATCAATAGTTCGAAATTAGGAGGAACATGTTTAAGCTTAGCCTCATAAGTAGCAATAAGTTTAAAGAAAGAAAAGGAGATAAAAAAAACAGGGCAAATTGAAATAACAAACAATTTCACTGAATGTAATTTGAATAAAATTGAATAGCTGATAAGCACTTTTTGTTTGATTCAATATGTGACAGAGACTCAAAATACATTTTTAATTCAATTAACAGTATTAATGAGAATGAAAATTGGTTATCTTGGACATTTTGACTTTATGTATATGGAATTTACTTAGTAATATAAAGAGATTACTTATTAAATTCATTATTGTGAGAAAGTGCCAAAAATAATGATTTTCTCTGCCCATTGCAGATTTCTGTGGCTGTCCTTGCCTGCTGTTCTTGCATGAGTTGTTTGTTTATATTATAGCTATCTGTAACAGTCTGGGAGCCCTTATCTCAATGTTGACTGAGACAGAGACAGAAAAGAGACGGAACAATTATTCAAAATATTATTTATAATAGGACGACAATTATTTTAAAAATGTCAAAAATGAAGTAAAAAGCGGGTTAGCTCGCTGTTGAACTAATTTCATGCTTCCCAGACAAGACAAGTCCACATTTCGCTAAAACGCGTCAGAAACAGGAGTATATAGGATATTTAAAGGTTAGAATTACATATGATTAATAAAAATACCACTACACGATCAGTTTTAAAATGTTTTAGATCAACATTAAACATTAGGTTAAACATTAAACTTTTCGGCATTTCCCTTCACACGTAGGGTAAATATATTTGATGCCTTTTATTATGCCTTTAAACAGGAAGTGGTATAATACTCAATATTTTAAAAATGACTCCTGATAAATATCTTCAAATCTGAAAGTGATATTTGATTTGGCTGAATTAATCAAACTCTAAGCCTTAAATATATTTCTTCTGTTCTACCATGTCTGTTTAATTTAAGTGAATGTTTTAAAAATGTTTTTTTGTGTTGTATTTGCTTGTACAGTTATTTCATTATTTAAGGTCTGAACGCATAGAATTACTGCCCAAATCTGATGAGACGAGAGTTTTGCCCTAAAGAGCTGCTTTTTCTTTTATCCAGTGCGCATGCCCAGTTCACAAGCATCATGGGAACTAGAGTTCTAATGTTATTTTGCCGTCACATACTTCGTATTCGTCATTTATAAGCTCTAGACATGAAACTGCATTAATAGCTACACTATTAATTATTAAAACACATTAATAGTCTTGTAGAGTGCTCGCGGACCTGTTCAGAGATCACCTCGCAGACCACTCGTGACTTTCCTGATAACTTTCCAGTTACAAGTTTCGAACTATCAACACACAATGAATATAAAATAAAATACAGATGATCTACTCACCAAACGCTGAAACTAATTGATTAAGAAGCAGATTTGTCTTCTGATGATGTTAAGGGAAGAGGATCTCTTCTCTTGGATTTCTAACAGTGATGAGATTCACAAACGATTCGGATCTTTTTCGGGACGAAACATAAAAATAACTCGATCGAGTGAATCGATACAGACGCATGGACTGCATTTGTTGAGTTCATGCACACGTAATGGTTTGAGGAAAGTTCATACTTTAATTTCATGCAGCATGAGAGTGTGATTATTGTTTACAATTTGAAAACAGGAATACAAATAAGGTTTCCGTAGATTCTGAGTCAAGAATCAAGAGTGAATCAAGTAAATTGATTCACACGCATGCGAGTTTGTTCTAAAGAATCGATTCAGTGAAGCTTTCGTTGAGATTAAAATGCACAATATACAGAATGTCCGTATTTTATACGGATTTGATTCAATAAACATAGTATACGGGCGTACAAATAAAGTTATACGGATTCTTTTTAACAAAAAAAACCCTTCACTGTTTATTTAGAGCTATAATCAATTATGATAAAAGAGCACATGACATTTACACCTTGTAGTTTTTTTGTCAAACATTGAAGCTTTGTATTCATTCTTAAAGTTTATTATTATTCATCTCTCTCATTATCTGTAGCCGCTTTATCCTGTTCTACAGGGTCGCAGGCAAGCTGGAGCCTATCCCAGCTGACTACGGGCGAAAGGCGGGGTACACCCTGGACAAGTCGCCAGGTCATCACAGGGCTGACACATAGACACAGACAACCATTCACACTCACATTCACACCTACGGTCAATTTAGAGTCACCAGTTAACCTAACCTGCATGTCTTTGGACTGTGGGGGAAACCGGAGCACCCGGAGGAAACCCACGCGGACACGGGGAGAACATGCAAACTCCACACAGAAAGGCCCTCGCCGGCCCCGGGGCTCGAACCCAGGACCTTCTTGCTGTGAGGCGACAGTGCTAACAACTACACCACCGTGCCGCCCGTTTATTATTATTAATATTGAATAAAAAGTACTTGGGATATATCATTGTTAATTATCATTCAAATTTTAGGTAAATCATTTTAATTTGCATCTTATAAGGATTTTAGAAGGGAAATAAGGACTTTGGAAGTTGGTTATACAGGTTGGATTGACCAAAGGTTTGACATTTATGCACACCAGGAACACAGTTCTGACTGTTCATGTCCAGAGTACTGATTGTTGTTTCATTATTTTGTGCATATCATTGTGCCTTATATAAATGCTATAACAATTAAAGATACATTACACAGCTCCTAGAGATTGCAAATACCTGAATGAGGATAAATCAAAACTGAGCCGGCCAAACTGTCTAGAATTTGTGTAGAATGCTAAACCACGGGGCGGCACGGTGGTGTAGTGGTTAGCGCTGTCGCCTCGCAGCAAGAAGGTCCTGGGTTCGAGCCCAAGGTCACGACCAGTTCTGATCGAGGGAGTCGAGGTGGAGGCTGTGGATTCCTACAAGTACCTCGGGCTGTGGCTGGACAGCAAGCTGGACTGGACTTGCAACACCAACCACTTGTACAGGAAGGGACAGAGCAGGCTATACTTCCTGAGGAGGCTGTGGCCCTTTAACATCTGGAAGAAACTCCTGTAGATGTTCTATCAGTCCGTGGTTGCCAGTGTCCTGTTTTACACCGTGGTGTGCTGGGTGGGGGGCAGCACATCCAAGAAGGACACATCCAGGCTGGACAAACTGATCAGGCGGGCCGGCTCTGTGGTCGGCATGAAGCTGGACTCTCTGGTGACGGAAGCAGAGAAGAGGACTGTGGACAAAATACTGAATATCATGGATGATGCCAGTCACTCTCTGCACACCGTCATCAGCAACCAGAGGAGCCTGTTCAGTGACAGAATGCTCCTTCCCAAGTGCAGGACTAACAGACTTAATCAGACTGTACAACTCCTCTCTGGGGGGGAGAAGGGGTAACAGGAGGACAGAGGACGGGAAGGAGCAGTAGCCTAGCCTGACAATAAGCAATACTGGACAATGTGCAATATAATGTGCAATACCTCTTCTGCTGGCCTTTTTTTCCCCTATTCCCCATATCTTTTTCTTTTTTATATTTGTATATGTAAATATTTAATTTAATTTATCTAGAAGTTTTTCTCTATTTCTATTCTCTGTTTATCCTGTAGTGATGCTACTGGAATTTTAATTTCCCTGAGGGAACCCACCCAAAGGGATCAATAAAGTTCAATGTAATGTAATGTAATGTAATGTAAGGTAATCTAATCTAATCTAGTTCAGGAACCTCATGAGGATGCCCTGAGGTTACCTCCTGTTAGATCTGTATCTGGCATGCTCCACTGGGTGGAGTCCCTGGGGTAGATCTCAGAGCTGCTGAAAGGTGAAATCATACAGTTGGCTTGGGAATGTCTTGGCAGTCTCCAGGATGTAAATCATGACCAAGTCATACTGTTTTACATAAAATGGCAGAATAAGCCATTGTTAGAATTTAGGAAAGTCAAAGGATGTTTGTGAAGATTTGAAACATACAGAACTACAGATGAAAGAACAGCACTGCGATCAAAGCTTGCTTGCTTGCTTGCTTATTTATTTATTTGATTGATTGAAGGTCGGTTTCAGTGTTGCTTGTTTTTTTATATTTAATTTATTTGTGCATTTTTTTTTATTTCTATGGTGTTGTACTTATGAAGACCACTATACATGAGGATCTGGAATCTGTGGCTGAAAATGGAGAAATCTGGATTAACCTTCTCAGCCTGCTGCCACCACAGTGACCAGTATGATAAAAAAAAAGGTATAAATAAAACTAATAAAAATGAAGCAGTAGTTATTATCCTGGATGATCCGACTGAAAGAGGATAACATTAATGTTATAAATATTTCCTTAGACTATTATATACACAGGATATGATGATACACCCATGGTATGTGACATTGGCCCTTATTCATCGATGTTGTGCATGGTCAAGTCTTCTCATAAAAATGAGTAGAGTAAATTCCACTGATTGCTCCCTTTACCATCAGCCACCTTTCCTCTTTTTGCTGCATCTTTCAAACCCACGTCTAGTGAGAGTGTACATTTTATTATTGAAATTAGCAGTTAAATAATAAAATACATCACCAATCGTTGTTATAGCAGGTACAGTAGTACATAGCAGTAGCATGTCTTAGGAGTCACACCAAGAACAGAAAATACCTTTTATTTTTGATATTTTCATTCATCAGAAACTGTCATGTATTCATGATTTATAATCTGAAAGTGCTGAACTCATGGTCTCTGTTTTTTCTTTCTTTTTTTTGAGAACAGGTTTGTTTTTTCATGTCCTAGAGAAAGGTGAGATGGAAATCAGTCTCCATTATGTAAATCAGGGGTCACCAAACTTTTTTCTCTGGGGGCCACATTGTCGTTCCTGGACTGTGATGGGGGCCGGGGTCGGGTCAGCTATATCACATAGAATTGTATAACCCAGACAAATATGACCACCAGCAGGCCTCATTGTGTAGTAGAGATTATTAGCCTGGCACGGCCATCCCCACTACTATATCCATACTACTATACCAACACTTGATTCCTGGCACATATTTGTTTATCTTTACTAGTGGTTTGCAAAAGTAGTAATCAAGTCTTCACACTTTGTTTTAATTTGAAATACCACTGATATTCCATTTATTTATTTTCTAATAAAAATAATATCAAAGCTGTCAAGGTAAGAAACATCTGCCTAGTTGAGATGATTGACACTGGCAAAGGTGAGTGGAAAATTATAAATTGTAGGTAAGCCTGTTGATATCATTAATAATATTAATAATAATTGTATGCAGCACTTAATAAAGGTCAAATAAATAGGCCTATAAAATAAATACATTTTAAAAAACAGTGAAATTATAATAATATGAGCAATAGATCAATAGATCACAGCAGTTGTGCTGTGTCCTGCACGTCATTGCTCTCATCCATGGCCAAAGCAAAAAACTCGAATTCTGACGCTTTCTCATTCAGCTGGTCATACACGTTGTCCCCCAAATCTTCGATTCGCCTGGTCATAGTAGGTGCGGAGAGACTCACCGTATTGAGCGCATCCTTCTTGTCGGGACACACCTCCTCGGCCACAGCAAGCATGCATACTTTAACAAAGTCCCCATCAGTAAACGGCTTTCCATGGGTAGCTAGTAGGTGAGCTACCTTACAGCTAGCTCGGACAGCAGCCTGGTTGATCTGGGTTTGGTGAAGGAATACATTCTGTTGTGCAGCCAGTCCGCATTTCATCCTCCGAATCCTGTCTTCTCTTGTTTGCCCTCGCAAACTAGCATACTCTTTATGGCATAGTTCGAATTACGTGGGAGCCAATGGGAGCTGAGCTCCCATTCCCTCAGGCTCCCAGGAAAGAAGCAAACTTAATTTTCTGTGGAAGTCTCTCAAATACGTCATATATCACCATAATAAGCTTGAATAGCCTATATCACCATATAAATATAAATAAAACTCATTTGTGTATATATATATATATATATATATATATATACACAAATTGTGTATATATATATATATATATATATATATATATACACAATTTGTTTAACTATATATGCAACACCGTGTGTGTGTGTGTGTGTGTGCGTGCGTGCGTGCATGCGCGCGCCTGTGTGTGAAAGCTGTGCACTGCAGTGCGCAAAAGTGCGCTGGTCCAGGAGAGCGAGTATGCATTGCTTTTTTTTTTTTTAAATAGAGACCCCCATAGGGTCAAATTTATAATTCGAACCCTGCTTTGTGGCGGGTTTCATAGTGACGACGCAGATTATATTCTTTGAAAACCGGCACACTTTCTTTACATACAAGACAAACTGCACGGTCCTTACACTGAACGAAAAAATAATCGGTGGCCCACTGTTCTTTAAAAACTCTGCACTCTCTGTCAGCTTTTCGCTGACCGCTAGCCATTTTGCTGTCCTGAACACTGACAGTTCTCTGCGCGTGCGCTGCCTGTCACTGCTTGATCGCGAGCATATGACGAAAATTCGGAAAATATGAATAGTTCATTTTATAACTAAATATCAATTTTAATTGATAAAATCAACAAAATACAAGATGCAGACATGTTATTATTTGCCAAAAAGCAATTTAAAAAAATAGGCCATGACCACTTTTGGGGATTGCCTCATAGGGCCGGTTCAAGTGATGGGGGGCAGAGGGGCTGGGGGGCCGGTCAAAGGGGGGTGGCGGGCCGGATCTGGCCCGCGGGCCGTAGTTTGGTGACCCCTGATTTAGAGCCACCACTTAACCTAACCTGCATGTCTTTGGGCTGTGGGGGAAACCAGAGCACCCGGAGGAAACCCACACAGACATGGGGAGAACATGCAAACCCCACACGGAAAAGCCCTCATCAGCCACTGGGCTCAAACCCAGAACCTTCTTGCTGTGAGGCGACAGTGCTGACCACTACACCACCATGCCGTCCTTAATTTAACATATGCTTGTTATTTATATTTTAAAATTTACCCTCCAGGTTTTGAGTAGCATTTAACACATTTCTTTCCATCGCTCAGGATTTTCATCCATCATGAAGCTGCATCTTTTTCTCCTTTGTCTCACAGGTGAGAGCATTTTTATAAACATCTTTTTTTTGATCAGCAGTGCCACTTTTCATATTTCAGATCTTATCTTATCTATTTACTTATGTCTTATGTTTATTCTGAAGTTCTGAACTGGACCACTGGTAATTTCATTTTGCATTCTAAAATAAATTATTGTGAATAGGTCTTGTGCCAATCACATTCCCCATTCCGCTCCCGCGCTCTGAATTGTTTTACATGCAGGAGGTCATGTCATGGCCCGATGCTCAGAGTTACTGCAGGATGAAGTACACTGACCTGCTTAGGGTTCAGGATCAGAGAGTTTTACTCAAGCTAAGAGAACTGGTGGCAAACAACGAAATGGTAACCTGGCCTCTCTGGATCGGACTGTACAATGATGTGGACAGTTGCCGCTGGTCCTTCAATGACCTCCCACTGACAAGCACAACTTTCGTGAATTGGAAGCCTTCACAACCTGATAATATGAATGGGAAACAGGCATGTGTGCAAATGTTCAGTACTGGATTGTGGGGGGACACGTCCTGCACATCACTGAAACCCTTTATATGCTACAATGGTGAGTAAACATCCTAATTTTTAATTTTCTAAATTTTTATTTGTTTGTTTTCTGGCTATTACCCACACATTGCCTTTAAACCCTTTTACAGAGATGCCAACATACATGATTTGGGTGTAGCAGCTACGGATTTGAAGCACAATTACAGTGCTACGCGTAGACCTGAAAATAATACATTTTTCAAGTGGTTTTGCCCATATATCGATCAAATCAACATCTAGTATTTTTGGCATTCAGACTGTTCCATGTGTTATTGTTTAGACTGATTCAGATTATTCCGGGAACTTCCATATCCTTATGTTAGCTGCGCTGTGATTGGCCAAGAGGTGACCTGATTCATTCACGATTCATGCATGTGTTAAATGCAGTGCTCAGAAATGTGCAGTAGTGATGCAGAGCCATCTTCCTGGAAGCAAACTGTCATCGGTCATGTTCCAGAACTGAAGCTTTCGATTTCTCTCACAAACTAGGATCAGGTGTAAAGTGACAACAGTCATACAACAAAAGTACACTGGAGAACGCAAAGTCAGCTATATACAACAAATTATCTAAGCAACTTCAGCATGTTCAGTTTAATTAAATGATGTATGGATGGACATCTTTCAGTATTGACTTTATTAAGTCCAATATTCAGGTGCACAGTTCAGGAAGTAAATACAGTATTAATTTTTTTGTTATTGAAAGACATATACAAAAATCTTTTGTCTTTTACTCTGTCTTTTGCTGTTGATCACAATGAAATTACTGAAACACTGTACTACATTACAAGCTCAGTTATCGAAACCCCTTTTATCTGAACATCTTCTGAGTCAAACTTTTTCCCCAGAGGGTTTGGATAATTGAGCTTACAGTAAACCCTGCATTTACTTTTCTCAAAAAGTTGCTCAAAAATGGCCTAGATTGCATCTCAGAGCTTCCCTGAAATTTGGTTTCTGGGGGTCGTGGTGGCCCCCAGACCCTCAGCCTAACAGGAAGCCTTGCTTTGCTCGGCTTCACCTTGCTGCACTCGGAGATGCTACTCTTTTTCATGCGTCAATGTTGGCATCTCTGCTTTTTTGCTCTTCTCAACTTGAAACAACCAAAACCAAAACCTTCTAGTTCTTACCTCAGCTCCAAAAGGGAGCACTATATCACAACCAGTGCGGATATTATTTTGGTGTTGACCCACTCTCATAGTGACATTCACATGGTATTGCTATGAGGGTGTTTTTCACTTTTAGATTTTTTGGAACATATGTCACAGATAGAGTGGGAATTCTCTCCCAAATGAAAGCATGCAGCCAAGATTTATGGTTAAAAATAACACTAGGGGAAAGATTAGATGAAAAAAAGAGAATTGTTCTCTAAAAGTACAACCCCGATTCCAAAAAAGTTGGGACAAAGTACAAATTGTAAATAAAAACGGAATGCAATGATGTGGAAGTTTCAAAATTTCATATTTTATTCAGAATAGAACATAGATGACATATCAAATGTTTCAATTGAGAAAATATATCATTTAAAGAGAAAAATTAGGTGATTTTAAATTTCATGACAACAACACATCTCAAAAAAGTTGGGACAAGGCCATGTTTACCACTGTGAGACTTCCCCTTTTCTCTTTACAACAGTCTGTAAACGTCTGGGGACTGAGGAGACAAGTTGCTCAAGTTTAGGGATAGGAATGCTAACCCATTCTTGTCTAATGTAGGATTCTAGTTGCTCAACTCTCTTAGGTCGTTTTTGTCATATCTTCCGTTTTATGATGCGCCAAATGTTTTCTATGGGTGAAAGATCTGGACTGCAGGCTGGCCAGTTCAGTACCCAGACCCTTCTTCTACGCAGCCATGATGCTGTCATTGATACAGTATGTGGTTTGGCATTGTCATGTTGGAAAATGCAAGGTCTTCCCTCAGAGGCGGTCTTACAATAGAGGCGAAGTAGGCAATTGCCTTGGGCCCCTCCAACTTTCCCATTCGGCAGGGGCCCCAGACCAGCTGCCCCTTCCTGAATCAGCTGGGGATTTGGGGGCCTTTGGACAGCGATCTATTCCTAAGACATTGTGTTTGTAAATTGTAATTTTGTATGTTTAAATCGGAAACAAAGACAAAAAACTAAAATACAAAGGAATGAAGTATTTGTACACCCCCCCCCCCCCCCCGTTTGTGTTGAAATGGACTATTCCATGCAATGATCGCGCGAGTCCGAGAACATTGCGCGACGAACGTGAACTGAACCTGAGTGAGTGAATTCAGAGAACTTCTAATAGCGACTGTGGTGAATTGTTTTGAACTTGTGATCAGCGAAATGAAGCGCCACTTTCCAAGTGGTGCTACGAAAAGGAGGAAGCGGGATGAGGCGAAATCAAAGAATGATGCACTTCCCATGCTTACAACTTTCTTTAAAGGGATAGTTCGGGATTTTTGACATGAATCTGTATGGCATCCCCATCAATAGTGTCGTGCAAACACACTGACTTACCCCTGACAGCATCCTGTGAGTCCAGTTCTTGTCCAGTTTTAGTCCAGACGAAAGTAGTCCGGCAAGTTTGTTGGGGTCACGAAAGTCATTCACGATTCAGCCATGACACGGAGCAAAAACATGGCTGAATCCTGAATGACTCCTATTTGTATAAATAGGGCACTACATAGGCAGCAGTGGTAGTTTCTTTTTCCCTGCCATAGAAGCGCACTTGTATACTGAGGAGGAAAGCAATTTGCATTACAGCCGTGAGGCGGCTCGGCTCGGTTTCCCTTTCAGGCGCTCTCGTTTTCTGTTAGAATTTGGTAAAGAAAAAAATAAATAAATATTATTTACCAGCTTACCGGGTCCATGAACATAAATCTGACAGCTGACAAGGTCGGGATATAAACGAATCGAATACAAACCACCCGCCGGGACTCCTACTTATGTGGCTCCAGCTTATCCTTGAAGCTGGAGCCGCAGCTGGATGAAGCCGGCAGCGCACAGTGATAAGAAGGATAGAGAAAATAGTGCCAAGCGATTTCGAGGTCTGACTTTTTATTTGGCAATGGTTTTGTGATGCAAATATATCACTCTTTTGAACACATACTGTTTTGAGACGAAAAACGTTTTACTTTCGTGACCCCAACAAACTTGCCGGACTACTTTCGTCTGGACCAAAACTGGACAAGAACTGGACTCACAGGATGCTGTCAGGGGTAAGTCAGTGTGTTTGCATGACACTATTGATGGGGATGCCATACAGATTCATGTCAAAAATCCCGAACTATCCCTTTAATGTGTCAACACCGTCGGTTGACTCGGATGTTGTAGCGGAGCAGGAGGAGCCTGCTGTTGATTCAGGAGGGGAGCTAGCGGCATCAAGCTCCAACAGAGCAGAAGAGCAGCAGACTAATAATTCTGAAAAAAACATAGCGGAGGTGGTGAGTGCGTGTCCCGTTTCTGTTGACCACCACCACCACGAAGAAAATGACTCTCTCATTCATTCACTCACCCTCTCTGTCTCACACACACAGAACACTCTCTCTCTCTCTCTCTCTCTCTCACTGTCTCATTCTCTCTCACTCACTCACTGACACATACATTCACATGGATATGGAGTTGCTTAGAGCCAAATGCCACCTCATATCTCCTCAGTCCACACTTCTTACCTCCCCTCACTCACTCACTCACTCACTCACTCACTCACACACACTCTCTCTCTCTCTCTCTCTCTCTCTCACACACACACACACACACACACACTCACAAACACTAACTCACTCACAAACACTCACTCTCTCTCTCACACACACACACACACACACACACACACTAACTCACTCACACACTCTCACACACACTCACAAACACTAACTCACTCACACACACTCTCTCTCTCTCTCTCTCTCTCACACACACACACACACACACACACAAACTCACTCACACACTCTCACACATACACACAAACACTAACTCTCTCTCTCACACACACACACACACACACACACACACACACACACACACACACACACACACAACCATGTACATAGTTTTATTTATAGAATGTTTGAAATGTTCTGATCTTTAAAAAAAAATAAACTGCTGGTTTTCCTGGCATTTTGGCAAAGACAGATGTTATCTGAAATCTTATTCTCTGTTGGGTTCCATCATGACTATTAGTTTGTGTAGTGCTACACTTTGTATGTTCTCTGCTTTCCATCTTCATTTTGGAGTAAAGAAGTGTATGCAGGGTTTAAAGGGGAATGTTTTTTTTCTCCTCTCCAACCTTTACTTCCCTATAGATTAGCTTTACCTGCCTATCCACCATGCAGTCGGTACATTTTTTTGTTTGTTTCGGATCGGATGAGGGGGGCCCCAATTTGCTAAATCTGCCACTGTCTTCCCTGAAAGAGACGTTGTCTGGATGGGAGCATATGTTGCTCTAGAACCTGGATATACCTTTCAGCATTGATGGTGTCTTTCCAGATGTATAAGCTGCCCATGCCACACGCACTAATGCAACCCCATACCATCAGAGATGCAGGTTTCTGAACTGAGCGCTGAGAACAACTTGGGTCATCCTTCTCCTCTTTAGTCCGAATGACACTGCATCCCTGATTTCCATAAAGAACTTCAAATTTTGATTCGTCTGACCACAGAACAGTTTTCCACTTTGCCACAGTCCATTTTAAATGAGCCTTGGCCCAGAGAAGACGTCTGCGCTTCTGGATCATGTTTAGATGCGGCTTCTTCTTTGAACTATAAAGTTTTAGCTGGCAACGGCAGATGGCACGGTAAATTGTGTTCACAGATAATGTTCTCTGGAAATATTCCTGAGCCCATTTTGTGATTTCCAATACAGAAGCATGCCTGTATGTGATGCAGTGCCGTCTAAGGGCCCGAAGATCACGGGCACCCAGTATGGTTTTCCGGCCTTGACCCTTACGCACAGAGATTCTTCCAGATTCTCTGAATCTTTTGATGATATTATGCACTGTAGATGATGATATGTTCAAACTCTTTGCAATTTTACACTGTCGAACTCCTTTCTGATATTGCTCCACTATTTGTCAGCACAGAATTAGGGAGATTGGTGATCCTCTTCCCATCTTTACTTCTGAGAGCCACTGCCACTCCAAGATGCTCTTTTTATACGCAGTCATGTTAATGACCTATTGCCAATTGATCTAATGAGTTGCAGTTTGGTCCTCCAGCTGTTTCTTTTTTGTACCTTTAACTTTTCCAGCCTCTTATTACCCCTGTCCCAACTTTTTTGAGATGTGTTTCTGTCATGAAATTTCAAATGAGCCAATATTTGGCATGAAATTTCAAAATGTCTCACTTTCGACATTTGATATGTTGTCTATGTTCTATTGTGAATACAATATCAGTTTTTGAGATTTGTAAATTATTGCATTCCGTTTTTATTTACAATTTGTACTTTGTCCCAACTTTTTTGGAATCTGGGTTGTAAAATGAAGTCAGTGTATAGACAGTAATAATTTGTCTATTTCTTTTTACCCATTTTGATTTCGCAGAAGGCAACAGCGGTGCTGACAGATTTATTGGAGTCAGTAATCCTACGCTGTCCTGGTCTGAAGCTCAGTCTTACTGCCGAGAATTTCACACTGATTTAGCCAGTGCACTCGACCAAACAGACAACGACCTGTTAACGCAGGTGGTGTTGGCCCAGGGCTATTCCTGGGTTGGCCTGTTTAGGGACACATGGAAATGTGTGAACGAGACAATCACTTCAGACCTCCAGTGGATTTCTGGACAACCTGATAATGCACTTCCTCCAGAGAACTGTGGGAGTTTTTATCAGGGAAATTTCCAGGATGAAGACTGCATCGCTGGACACTATTTCTTATGTGAATTGAGTGGGTGATCTTTTAATTGCACTTCATGCTTGTCTGATATTTCACATTCTCCTGACCAACAAAAGAAATTTTAACAATGCTATGAGCATTATTTTAAAAATATTATTTATCACCAGCTCCTCGAGAGTCACATGACTTGCCATTTTAAGAGAAGATGAAGTGACATTGCAGGGCATCACAATTTTCCCCATGTTTTCTTGGCAAGCTCTGTAATTTATTGAAACACAGACTCTCATGTAAATAATGCATGTCACACAAATGCACATTTTCAACACAAAGAAATTATCCAGTGTTGAACTCAGTGACACATCTGAGTTTACTGTTTCGCTTCAGAGCTGGCAGAATAAAAAGGTTTTTCTATCACTGGGATACAGTGGGAGTAATTTGGTGACACAAAATAATAGTTTACCATGAAATGTATGTTCTTAAACATTAAAAATTAAATATTTTTCCAAACCTGTTAGGATTCAAGAAGAAATAATCAGTAGACGTTAAAAACTCACAAAGTTAAGGGAGGAAATGTAGTTTGAACATTCATTCATGTCAGAATCAGAATTTTTATCCACAAGTTGTTCAGTTTGTCTGTGTGCAAGAGTCTAATGAATTCCAGCACTAATCAGGATGCATTAATGTACGGTAGAGGAATAATACACTGCAGACACAAAAGGGTTTGTTAAAGATCTGATGACACGTTTTTGACATCTTTGGCAATGTTTTATAACATAAAAAGTAATTCCCGATGATCCATATATTAATTCACGAAGGCGCCTATTTTACAAGTTATGATAAAAAAACGCGGCTATTTGGGCAAATTTGACGGGGCTGCAGCACCCAGGAGACGAATGAGGAGGAGGGGCTATATGACGTCATCGAAAGAATCTTCCTCCTCACTTACCAGTTTGTTGTTGATGCGACAGGTGTTCAGTTTGTCATTATTAGTATTATTATTATACATTTTATATATATATATATATATATATATATATATATATATATATATATATATATATATATAAATATAATATAGTTATTATGCCTTCGCGTTGTGTTGCCGGCTTTTGCTCCAAAACCCACAAGGATGGGGTAAGTTTATTCAAGTTTCCCAGAGATCCTGAGGTGCATGCGAAGTGGGTGAAGCAAGTCAGGCGCACTCGTGACAAGTGGGAGCCCTCACCAACATCCATCCTGTGCTCTGAACACTTCGATTTGGATTGTTCTGACACCCTTCCCAGCTTAAAAGAATCTCTTGGGTGTGCAGTTCAGCACAAACGTGTGTTACTACCATCAACAGTGCCTACAGTATTCCGGAGGGGGTCTACTAGTAGCTATGCTGGATCCAGCAGTCGCCTGGATATTTTGCTTCATTCAAGGATAAAACTAAGAAGCCATAAACTAGAAGACGTGCCTGCCAATATTATCCTAAATGTATCACGGATCAGGCATAGTCGTAAGCTTATTATGTTAGCCGTTTGCATGCTCCATTAGGAACTATGTATTCAGTTTAGCATACGGCTTACATGATATAAGCAGTGTTTACACATGCAAGACAACAATACACAATATTAAAATATTGATTCCGTAACATTTTGAACAAATACGGGTTGACCTACCAATCCTTATCCAACCTTGTGGTGTTCGTCAATGCTGGGCTGTCTGCCTGTCCGCTGTCCATCTCGGAGTCGGAGTCGCTCTCAGATTGGTGCACAGTAACAGGTTCAAACCTGTATGGTTGGATGCACCCGTGTTCGTCATCACTAGATTCTTCCGATCTATCCCACTCACAACACAATTCTAGACTCCCAGAAGAGGAAGAGCTAGCACTAGAGAGTTCACCGGCGTTTTCATGCGCCATTTCCATCGAGTAGAACCAGAGTAGAACAGCCAGTGAACCGCAACGTGTTCTTCCGCTGACGTCACAGCATGGCCGCGAGCCACTGACCCAGTTTTCTTGCGCTGTGCAATTAAAAGTTGGATATTCACGTAACAAAAGCTTCTTTTCACGTAATTATAACAGAAATCTAACATGTTTGCCATGTTGTATACTTTATTTAAGAAATTGCATAGAGTCATGTTCGTGTCATCAGATCTTTAATTAATGAATCCATGCCACATTTCCTGTTATTTATTCAGAAATTATATCACCAGGGCAAATATAAGCAACAACTAGTTTATCATTAGGGGGCCAAGCACCAAGTACTGATTCTGTCACTAAGTGCAAGCCAGTTTGCACTTTGGATGTTTAAGCTCCGCCCACTATGATTTTGAGCTTGTTTGCATAAGATGCAAAACCTACTTTTATTAATAACTAGTCCTAGAATTTATCTGATGCTCAATAACTATAGAAATATAACAAGTTTCTTTGGAACCATGAGTCCACTCAAGCTGAAATTTGGTAGATTGATTATAACTGGGTTACAAGAACATGGCTGCCATCAGCCAATCAGTGTTTGGCATGCATTTCACAACGTTATTGTTAAGCTACACCATCTCTATCATGTGCTGTGCAAGTTGGCAATCCTGTGTCAATATTTATACATAGTTGACTTCACATTTGCTTTTATATTTATTCAGTTTTATCTACTCAGGCTTTAAGGGGACTTTCTTCATCGTGGAAGGTGACTACTGTATTGTGCAGTTGCAATTGTTTCGACAATGCTGTGTGTGTGTGTGTGTGTGTGTGTGTGTGTGTGTGTGTGTGTGTGTGTGTGTGTGTGTGTGTGTGCGCGTGTGTGTGTGTGTGTTCCACAGTTCCACCAATCAGGAGGATTCAGACACTGAAACTGAAGGTGAAGTCTGATGGACATGTGCTTGATCCTGCTGTGCATTTGTCCATTTTAGATCAGGTGAAAGACACGATGTCGTTATAACTTTGCCTCATATGGAACATTGGCCTGAGGTTAAACACATAAAAAAGGTTAATGTTATGAATTAAAGTTATGAGTACTAAGCCCCAGTCCTGAAAAGTAACCATTCTACATTTAACACACGGTCTGTACGTGCATTTTTTCCCCAGCTATCACTGACAAAATAGACATACCATAAAAACAAAACTAAGAAAATTTACCATTATGGAAAAAAAAACCTAGAAGCCTAAATATTGGTATCAATACATCCAATGAGCTGGGAGCAACTCAGGAGCTACTTTTAGCTTTTTGTGATTACAGTGAATACACCTGGTTCATGAGGTGCCTCACATCCAACATGAACAAAACACAATTTATTTTTTAGTTATACTTTTTTTTTTTCAGATCAAACAGAAACTGGATGAAAATGGCATATTGAACACTACAGTGTCTTGGAGGGTGCAGCCAGATGGAAACTTCTTCCACAAGGAAAAAAAGGATGAGCTGTAATGTCCAAATGCTCACCTTTAAGTCAAAGTAGATTGCAATGTGAATAGAATCATGCTTAACCTACAACATTTAATCTTTAAATCAGAGCCAATCATTAGCTACAGGTAGAGGAATAAACACATAACTGTAACACACCCTCTTTGACTTTGCCACCTGAAATGTAAAATCAGTTTTGCAATTTTATGGCAAATATTTCCTAATTAACTTGCAGCTTTTGCTGCAAGGTGCCACTTGACACAGTGATGAGGGGAAAGCTGAAAAGTGTGTGTTCAGTTACTGGAACACAGGGTGTAATGTATCAGGGTGTATTCGTAAATATTCATTTCTATATAGAATATTGTAGCGCGTATCGAGTGTGGGTGGAGCACAGAGGACGGCAGGACAACGTTTGGAGGCAGACAAGGCGATTTATTTTTACAACTTTTCAGTAATCTCATTCATTCATTCACACGCACACACTTGTCTGGTCCCGGGTTGCGCTCCCTCTCCTCTCTCTCTGCCTCCTTAAATAGGGAGCGGTTACTGAGAAAACACACACACACAAACACAGGTTAATTATCCTCAGGTGTCGTGATTCTGCCACTCACCTTCCCCGGCTCCACCCTCCTGTCACAGACCGGTGCTTGACCACGGCCCTGCTGCCACATACCCCCACCGCCCGACTCAGGCCGGGCGCTCGTCCGGCCCGCAGCCGACTCCCCCTCCCCCCCCCCCCCCCCTTGACGGGAGAGGAAGTCCGCCACGACCATCTGCGCCCCCGGCCTGTGGACCACCTTGAAGTTGAAGGGTTGGAGTGCCAGATACCAACGGGTGATCTGCGCGTTGGCATCCTTCATGCGGTGGAGCCACTGGAGGGGCGCGTGGTCCGAACAGAGAGTGAAAGAGCGCCCCAGCAGGTAGTAACGGAGGGCGAGGACCGCCCACTTAATCGCCAGGCACTCTTTTTCAATTGTGCTGTAGCGCCCCTCACGCACCGACAGCTTCCGGCTGATGTACAGGACCGGGCGGTCCTCCCCCTCCACCTGCTGGGACAAAACGGCCCCCAGCCCTCTGTCCGACGCATCGGTCTGCAACACAAAAGGGAGAGAGAAGTCAGGGGAGTGTAAAAGTGGCCCCCCACACAGTGCAGCCTTTACCTCAGAGAAAGCCCGCTGGCACTGCTCCGTCCACTGGACCGGATCTGGCGACCCCTTTTTAGTGAGGTCAGTCAGCGGGCTGGTGACGTCCGAATAATTAGGTATAAACCTACGATAGTAGCCAGCCAGCCCCAGGAACTGCCTCACCCCCTTTTTGGTCTTGGGCCTTGGGCAGGCCGCAATCGCTGCTGTCTTATTAATTTGGGGACGCACCTGCCCGTTGCCCAAGTGGAAGCCCAGATACCGTACTTCCACCCGCCCAATCGCACACTTCTTCGGGTTGGCAGTGAGTCCCGCCCGCCTCAGCGACCTAAGGACGGCCCTCAGGTGTTGTAGGTGCCGCTGCCAATCATTACTATAAATGATGATATCATCTAGGTAAGCGGCGGCATAGGTGGCGTGGGGCCGGAGGACCCGGTCCATCAGCCGCTGAAACGTAGCGGGCGCCCCAAACAGCCCAAAAGGAAGTGTGACGAACTGGTGTAAGCCGAACGGTGTGGAAAAGGCCGTTTTTTCCCGGGATAATGGAGTCAAGGGGATCTGCCAATATCCCTTCGTCAAATCCAGTGTCGAGTAAAGGCGAGCCGTGCCTAGTCGATCGAGCAGCTCATCAATACGAGGCATTGGGTACGCATCAAATTTAGACACCGCATTGACTTTTCTATAGTCCACACAGAACCGGACCGAGCCGTCGGCCTTGGGAACCAAGACCACCGGGCTGCTCCAGTCACTGTGGGACTCCTCGACGATGCCCATTTCGAGCATGGCCTGAAGTTCTTCCCGAACCACCTTTTTTTTGTGTTCGGGTAATCTATAAGGATGGCTCCGCACTACCACCCCCGGGGGCGTCTCTATGTGGTGTTCTATGAGGTTAGTGCGACCGGGCAGGGGCGAGAACACATCCGAAAACTCGGCCTGCAACTGGGCGACCTCCGTGAGTTGGGTCGGGGAGAGGTGGTCTCCACAGGGGACCGGAGAGGTACGTGATGCCAATGACTCTTTTTGGACCTCCGGCCCCAGCTCCGCCTTCTCCGGAACTACCGACACCAACGCCACGGGGACCTCCTCGTTCCAGAGTTTCAGCAGATTGAGGTGGTAGATCTGTAGCGCCCCCTCCCTGTCCGTTCGCCTAACCTCATAGTCGACGTCCCCGACTCGCCGTGTGACCTCAAAGGGTCCTTGCCACTTGGCGATTAATTTGGAGCTCGACGTGGGCAACAGGACGAGTACCTTATCTCCCAGAGTGAACTCTCTAAGGCGCGTGCCCTTGTTGTACAGGCGGGCTTGCCGTTCCTGGGCCTGCCGCAAATTCTCCTGAGTTAGGTGGGTGAGCGTGTGGAGTTTTGCGCGCAGATCCATAACGTACTGAATTTCATTTTTGCTCGGTGAAGGTCCCTCCTCCCAATTTTCCCGCAGTACATCTAAGATGCCGCGCGGCTTACGCCCATATAATAATTCAAACGGGGAGAACCCCGTGGAGGCTTGGGGGACCTCTCGCACTGCAAACAACAAGGGTTCGAGCCACTTATCCCAGTTACGTGCGTCCTCACTTACGAATTTTTTGATAATATTCTTGAGGGTGCGGTTGAACCGTTCAACTAAACCGTCCGTCTGTGGGTGATAAACGCTGGTGCGGATCGGCTTAATGCCCATACAGTTCGCTCAGTGTTCGTGACATAAACGAGGTGCCTTGGTCAGTCAGAATCTCTTTCAGGATTCCAACCCGGGAGATGACGTGGAAGAGGGCCTCCGCAATACTGCGTGCTGAGATATTGCGAAGAGGCACCGCTTCCGGGTATCGCGTTGCATAGTCCACCAGAACCAATATAAAGCGGTACCCTCGTGTTGACCGATCTAATGGCCCGACGAGATCCATCCCAATTCTTTCGAACGGGGTCTCGATTAATGGTAGGGGGCGCAAGGGCGCTTTTGGAATGGCTGCTGGATTTACTAACTGGCATTCGCGGCACGCCGTACACCATTTACGGACGTCGCCGCGAATCCCCGGCCAATAGAATCGGGCCATTATCCAGGCGAGTGTCTTATCCTGCCCGAGGTGTCCAGCCATGGGATTAAAGTGAGCCGCCTGAAATACCAATTCCCGGCGGCTCTTTGGAATTAGCAATTGGGTGACTCGCTCTTTCGTCTGAGTGTCCTGCGTCACTCGGTATAACCTATCCTTCAAAATGGAAAAATAGGGGAAGGACGGGGTGGCACCCGGCGGGAGCGTCTGACCATTGATTACTCTCACTTGGTCAAACGCGTGTCGCAGAGTCTCGTCTCGCGATTGTTCCAGTGGAAAATCCGCGAGGGATTCCCCAATAGAAAGAGGAGGGGCCGGTGGCTCCTCACTCTGTCGCGGAGATGACGTAGACGGCTCTGCGACCGCAGCTCCAGCCAAAGCGACACCGGGACCCTCCCCTGTTAACCGGCAGGACCCACTTTTTATTAGGCGTGCCATTAAACCCCGAAATCCCGGCCAATCAGTCCCCAAAATCAAAGAGTGGGTAAGGCGAGGATTAACCGCCGCCTTCACTATCGATTTCTCCCCTCTGAAATATATGTGGACCGACACCAACGGGTAGCTGTGAATATCCCCGTGCACACACAACACCTTCACCCCTTGTGCTCCCCCCAATGCCTCGCCTTGCACCAGGCTTTGGCGGATTGAGGTCTGATTGCAACCTGAATCCACCAACGCCTGATATGTAGCCCCTTGTACACTTACCGGTATGCGATACGCTCTGGCCCGATCGAGGGCAGCCTCTGGCGCGTCGGGGATCCGCACCACCGCCCCCACTTCCATCGCTACACATTGTTGCTGCAGGTGGCCCGGTTCCCCGCAGCGCCAGCAAACCGGCCCGGGCCTTCCCTCTGCAGCTGTGTTCTGGGGCTCACTCACCTGAGGGGGGGAGAGACAGACACAGAAGGGAGAAACGGGAGGGCACCACGGGTGCGGCGGGCCGGCTGGGGTGGAGCCGGCCCCCGCCTCCGCGGTGGGGGAATGGGGCGAGGACGGGACACGGGAGGAGGGGGGGAGAAAGAGAGAGAGGAGAGGAGAAAGAAGATGCTGTCGTCCGCTGTCCTGCTGCCGGAACAGCCGCCAGATGATCCTCCGCCAGTCCCACGGCCTGATCCAGCGACGCCGGGCGGTGGCACTGGACCCACTCCGCGGTTCCAGCTGGTAAGCGGGCGATGAACTGTTCCAGCGCCACCTGGTCGATGATTCCCTCGGCGTCGTGATCTTCGGCCCTCAGCCACCGCCAGCAGGCGTCCCGGAGCTGCTGGCCGAACGCGAACGGGCTGCCGACTTCCTCCATCCGCAGCGCGCGGAAGCGCTGGCGCTGCTGCTCCAGTGTGCGCCCCACGCGCTGGAGGACAGCCCGGCGAAGGTCGGCGTAGGCCAGCCTGCGGTCGGCGGGGAGCTGTAGTGCGGCCAGCTGCGCCTCTCCCGTCAGGAGGGGGAGGAGGCGCGCCGCGCGCTGCTCCATCGGCCACCCCGAGGCTTCGGCGACCTGCTCAAACAATGTGATGAAAGCCTCGGGGTCGTCCTGCGGGCCCATCTTGGTCACGGTGAGGGGAGACGGGCCCGCGGCCGGGGCGCTGGTGGACCCCGCCGACGCGAGGAGACGCCGGAACGACTCTCGATCTTCCTGCTGGGCCAGCACCAGGGCTTCAAAGCGGCGCTCCTGCTCCTTTCGGAGCGTGACGAGTGCCTGGTGCTGGCTCTGCTGAGCCGTGGCGAGGGCGTGGACCAAGTCCGCGAACGGGGAGGATTCCATGGGGCTGCTGTGTTGGTGCTCCACCTTGTCCTGGGTTTCGGCACCACTGTAGCGCGTATCGAGTGTGGGTGGAGCACAGAGGACGGCAGGACAACGTTTGGAGGCAGACAAGGCGATTTATTTTTACAACTTTTCAGTAATCTCATTCATTCATTCACACGCACACACTTGTCTGGTCCCGGGTTGCGCTCCCTCTCCTCTCTCTCTGCCTCCTTAAATAGGGAGCGGTTACTGGGAAAACACACACACACAAACACAGGTTAATTATCCTCAGGTGTCGTGATTCTGCCACTCACCTTCCCCGGCTCCACCCTCCTGTCACAGACCGGCGCTTGACCACGCCCCCGCTGCCACAAATATATAAAATGTGATAGAAACAGTTAATAAACTCTGTCTGCCTTGAATATTCATATATAATATACTGACTGCAATCATAATAACAGTAATAATAATAATAATAATATGACCATTAACTATATAGCACTGACTTAATGCTCCCATTGTATTTTATTTCTATTTTACATATGTATAACCATTTAGAATATTCACAACACAGTCAATAAAATGTTTAAAAACACTTTTTGTCAATATTTTGTAAATATTGTCACATTATGCTCGTTATGGTTCATTACTATTGATTTACTGTTGATTTCCTTGGGTATTAAAGGCAGGTGATAAGAAAAAATAAAGCTGCTAAATCATGTTGGATCAAACCAAAACAATGCTGTAGCAGGGTTAGGGTTAGGGTGTGGTCAAGCATCAGGTGTGGATGGAGAGGAGGCAGGCAGATTGAGGCAACAGGTAACATAGGATGAGTCTCACCTATATAGGGTTGTGTGTTTAGTGTGCATAGAGTAAAATAAAATCACTGAAAAGAGGAACAAAGCGAGAATAAAACTCACCTTGAGTTGTCACAAGCCTGTCTCCCATAGCTCCATTTTAGATCAACTTGTTGAACACGACTCTCTAAAAAGGTTATCTGTTTCCTTTTCCTTTCCATACTGTAGAAAGATAAAGAAATGGGGAGAACTTACAACATGGATGATGAAGACAGGTATCCATTTTTTCCAGATTCTTTATTTAAATAAAACCAAATGAAAAACCATTGTCTCAAATTTCAGAGAAATTTTTGTGTCAATAATTGGATATAACATTCAGCATGCACAATATTAGCATGGCTGCTATAAAATCATCAATGCCTCTTCTTGCTAACTAGTAGGAAGCATTTTTGTAGAGTTTGAAAAAATCTATGCCAATGTGAAACTGGAGCAAGAATGTAGAGGAATCTTAACCATAACTTTCCATCCGTCCATCCATTATCCATAACCGCTTTTCCTGTGCAGGGTCACGGGCAAGCTGGAGCCTATCCCAGCTGACTATGGGTGAGAGGCGGGGTACACCCTGAACAAGTCGCCAGGTCATTGCAGGGCTGACACATAGAGACAAACAACCATTCACGCTCACATTCACACCTATGGTAAATTTAGAACCACCAATTAGCCTAACCTGCATGTCTTTGGACTGTGGGGGAAAAAGGAGCACCAGGAGGAAACCCACACAGACACGGGGAGAACATGCAAACTCCACACAGAAAGACCCTCATCAGCCACTGGGCTCAAACCCAGAGCCTTCTTGCTGTGAGGTGACAGTGCTAACCACTATACTACCTTGCCTCCTTTAACCATAACCTAGGCTGACCAGACGTCCCAGTTTTACCGGGACAGTCCCGATTTGGGGTTGTGTGTCCCAAGTCCCGACACAAGTCTGTCGGGACACGGATATGTCCCGGTTTTCGCCACTCACGACGTTTGCGACTGAGCAGCGTGGGAATCATTAGCGGAGAAATGTCTGCATTTACTATTTTGATGAATTGACAGGAATCACAAACTTTCCTGGTTACTGCCCCCTGGCCCTGTGGCATGGGTGTTTATTTAGCCATATTATTCCAGACAACAGAACGTGTTGCCATGCAACAATAAAATAAACATTAACTGGCGCAAATGTTCTTTGTCTAGCAGCTAGCAGCAGTAATGCCACAGCAATTATGGCGAAAAGAAAATGTACCTTTTCCAAAGATTTACAGGGCACCTACCCCTTCCTCCGAGAGGTGCAGAACAATGCGCACGAAGCCTGCTGCACACACTGTAAGTGTTTTGTTCTAGTACTGAGTTGGGTAGCCTATGCTGCAAATGATGTGCGCTCCTGTGGGGGCTTTCCTCGGGCTGTCGCCCCTCTCCTCCTTTATTGCTGTTTTGTTTGAGTGTATATTTACGGAAGCCGCGAGAGGTCCTTCATATAATCTTTTTTTATTCACCTTGTTATCCCGAGATAACGACATAATTAATTCAGGATCTCGAGAAAACAACACAACTAATTCGAGATCTCAAGAAAACAAAACCGTTATTCCGAGATCTCGAGAAAACAAAACAATTATTTCATGATCTCAGCTGGATTACTGTATCTCCGTCGGTAGAGACGAAGCTGGGCCAGTCTTCTGCGGAGGTGCCGCGGACTAATTTTGAAATTATCCCTTATTAAAACAATAATAATAATAATAATAATAATAATAATAATCCCTTATTATTAATGCAATCTCTCCCTGTGTCAACCCCTGATCAAAATATTGCCTTATTAGGTGATCAATTATTCCAGACATTCTAATGACCAAAGTTGCGTCTATACAGAATGAGAAATAGCCCCAAAGTCAGCAGATCACAAGTCTCTTGGCGCACCTGAATGAACCATTTCTCAGCTGTTTACTCGAGAAATTATTTGAAATAATTGTTTTGTTTTCTCGAGATCTCGGAATAACGGTTTTGTTTTCTCGAGATCTCGAATTAGTTGTGTTGTTTTCTCGAGATCCTGAATTAATTATGTCGTTATCTCGGGATAACAAGGTGAATAAAAAAAAGGATTCTGTTTAACATGCCATTCTGACAGTTTGGCCATACTGCTGTGTTGAACAGCTTGTTGCACCTTCCATTAAAGTGTTCACTTTTGTACACATCTTGCTTTATTCATTCAGTTGTGGGGAATGGTTAGTAAGGTTGATTCTGACTTAGGCTATGTTGAGGTCACATATCTACTTTTGAAGGTCATGCTATAGTGCATACAATTTTAGAGATATAGCCTACATGATGTGCATATGCCATTCTTCTTGGTGTTCTCACAAACAGGTGAAATAAATCAGTTTAAATTTGGCCTATGGACATAGCCTGGCCTATTCTCAGCCATTACAAAATCTGTTGTCTGACCATAATTTAACTGATCTGTATACCACTATGCTACTAGATAACAAAATGCCTGTTTGTTTTATTTCATGTGAGATGTTGATAAATGTGAGCTTCAACAAAATGATAAGAGCACCTCTCTGAGTGTCACGTTTACGTAAAAAAAAGGTGTGCGTGCATGAGCATGGTCGCGCACAAAAGTGTCCCGGTTTCAGACTAGGGAAATCTGGTCACCCTACCATAACCTCTAAGTATTTATGGTTAAAATGATGGATCTGGAATAGAATAGAATGCTTTTATTGTCATTGTACAAAGTGCAACAAAATTGAAGTGCTTCATCTGATAATGATAAAAAACACATTTATAATCAAGACAGACATAAAATGTATAAGACAAACATAAAAACCAATAAAAATATTAAACATACTATGTGGTGATGATTATTATTGCACAGTTATTGCACATGAAGTTATTGCACAGTTTATTATTGCACTTAATGTACAACCCCAATTCCAAAAAAGTTGGGACAAAGTACAAATTGTAAATAAAAACAGAATGCAATAATTTACAAATCTCAACAACTGATATTGTATTCACAATAGAACATAGACAACATATCGAATGTCGAAAGTGAGACATTTTGAAATTTCATGCCAAATATTGGCTCATTTGAAATTTCATGACAGCAACACATCTCAAAAAAGTTGGGACAGGGGCAATAAGAGGCTGGAAAAGTTAAAGGTACAAAAAAGGAACAGCTGGAGGACCAAATTGCAACTCATTAGGTCAATAGAGATCTTGCAGTCACGTGACCGGAAAGTACACAGCCGCCATCTTGTCGGTAAAAAACACCGCTGAATACTGCTGCACTCGTGTACAGAATGGATCAATTTCAACCGACGGACTACACGGCTCATTTTTCTAATGAACAGATAACTAGATATATGTCTAAAATAAACGATCTACAGATTAGTGACCCTTATGGCTTACCGGACGGAGTTTTCACGACCGGATTTTGAACTGCCAGCGGAATACCCAGACGTGTATAATTACCTCATTAACTTTCCCTCGCTGTTCAGTGGTGAAGCACTGTGTGCTTATAAATCTCTGGACAGTTATCTTTACAGAAATTCAGGATTTGTCAGCGACTCAGATGTGGCATCTTGTAAACAAGAATCCTCATTGGACGGGTAAGTCACTTAAGTATTGAGTATAGCACTGACCAGCCGATTACAGAATAGAATAAGGTAATTCCAGCTGTAATTCCAAATCGTCCGTCTTGTTTACCATGGATCTGGCGTTGGAGAGGTAGAGGCTTAACAATGGAGGTTTGAGTGGCTGTTTTCTGAGCTTAGTCAACAGGCCGGCTCTGCCTGCAGCCTCGCTTTTGCTTCCGCTCCCGGCGCCGCCTCCTTCGCTTTGCTTCCGATAACAATCCACGGAAACCCCGCTGGTCTCGCTATCTCGTCCGGAATGTTGTGCATGCGATGGAAATCGCTACAAACCGTCATTTTCTGCTGGAAACCAATGTCCAGTAAGTCCATACAGTTGTAGTGGATATTGAAGTCCGGTACAGACGAACAACACGCAAAAATACACACAAAAAACATAAAAAACGTGCACAGGTAGGGAGAGCTTGTAGCCGTAGCCGTTGTAGTAGAATTGTATATAGTAGGGTTTTCCAGAAGAAAAGGTAGAAGTAAAAGCAGAAGTAGAACCAGAAGTAGAAGTAGAAGGCGGAAATATGGCGTTTGACCGACAAGATGGCGTCTGTCACAATCTGGATCGGCTGTGACGTCACATGCAAGTGCTCCATAGGCAATAGGTCATTAACATGACTGGGTATAAAAAGAGCATCTTGGAGTGGCAGCGGCTCTCAGAAGTAAAGATGGGAAGAGGATCACCAATCCCCCTAATTCTGCACCGACAAATAGTGGAGCAATATCTGAAAGGAATTCGACAGTGCCCTGTGATGACCTGGCGACTTGTCCAGGGTGTACTCCGCCTTTCGCCCGTAGTCAGCTGGGATAGGCTCCAGCTTGCCTGCGACCCTGTAGAACAGGATAAAGCGGCTAGAGATAATGAGATGAGATGAGTTCGACAGTGTAAAATTGCAAAAAGCTTGAACATATCATCATCTACAGTGCATATCATCATCAAAAGATTCAGAGAATCTGGAAGAATCTCTGTGCGTAAGGGTCAAGGCCGGAAAACCATACTGGGTGCCCGTGATCTTCGGGCCCTTAGACAGCACTGCATCGCATACAGGCATGCTTCTGTATTGGAAATCACAAAATGGGCTCAGGAATATTTCCAGAGAACATTATCTGTGAACATAATTCACCGTACCATCCGCCATTGCCAGCTAAAACTCTATAGTTCAAAGAAGAAGCCGTACCTAAACATGATCCAGAAGTGCAGATGTCTTCTCTGGGCCAAGGCTCATTTAAAATGGACTGTGGCAAAGTGGGAAACTGTTCTGTGGTCAGACGAATCAAAATTTGAAGTTCTTTATGGAAATCAGGGACGCCATGTCATTCGGACTAAAGAGGAGAAGGATGACCCAAGTTGTTATCAGCGCTCAGTTCAGAAGCCTGCATCTCTGATGGTATGGGGTTGCATTAGTGTGTGTGGCATGGGCAGCTTACGCATCTGGAAAGACACCTGAAAGGTATATCCAGGTTCTAGAGCAACATATGCTCCCATCCAGACAACGTCTCTTTCAGGGAAGACCTTGCATTTTCCAACATGGCAATGCCAAACCACGTACTGCATCAATTACAGTATCATGGCTGCGTAGAAGAAGGGTCCGGGTACTGAACTGGCCAGCCTGCAGGCCAGATCTTTCACCCATAGAAAACATTTGGCACATCATAAAACGGAAGATATGACAAAAAAGACCTAAGAGAGTTGAGCAACTAGAATCCTACATTAGACAAGAATGGGTTAACATTCCTATCCCTAAACTTGAGCAACTTGTCTCCTCAGTCCCCAGACGTTTACAGACTGTTGTAAAGAGAAAAGGGGATGTCTCACAGCGGTAAACATGGCCTTGTCCCAACTTTTTTGAGATGTGTTGTTGTCATGAAATTTAAAATCGCCTACTTAATTTTTCTCTTTAAATGATACATTTTCTCAGTTTAAACACTTGATATGTTATCTATGTTCTATTCTGAATAAAATATGGAATTTTGAAACTTCCACATCATTGTATTCCATTTTTATTTATAATTTGTACTTTGTCCCAACTTTTTTGGAATCGGGGTTGTATGAGGTTGCAAATCATGTGTTTGCAACATGCACAGTTCTGATAGCCCAGGGAAGAAACTATTTTTGAGTCTGTTTGTTTTACTTTTCAAGCTCCTGCAGCACCTCCCTGAGGGCAGGAGAGCAAACAGTTTGTGACCAGGGTGAGAATTTTCCTTGATGATGTTGCTGGCTTTGCTAAGGCACCATGAATTGGAAATGGTTTCCAGAGAAGGCAGGGGACAGCCAACAATTTTCTCTGCTGTTCTGATGACCTTCTAGTGGGCTCTTCTGTCTGCTGCTGAGCAGCCAGCATGCTACACTGTGATGCAGTATGCCAGCACAGTCTCTACAGTGGAGCGATAGAATGTCACTAGCAAATCCTTGTTTAGTTTGGCTTTCCAGAGCAGCCTCAGGAAGTGCAGCCGCTGCTGGGATTTCTTAACCACCGTCTGAGTGTTTACCGATCAGGAGAGGTCCTTTGAGATCATTGTCCACAGGAACTTCAAGGTTGAGACCCTTTCCACTTCTACCCCATTTATGAGGAGTGGAGCAGGTTCATTTCTGTGTCTCCTCAAGTCAATAACCATCTCCTTAGTTTTACTGATGTTCAGTGCCAGTTTGTTGTTTGCGGACCATACGGACAGCTCCTGGACCTCATTCCTGTGCTGACTCATGTCCTCCCATGATAAGACTGACCACTGTGGTGTTGTCTGCGAATTTGATGATGGTGTTTGAGGCATGAATGGGAGTGCAGTCATAGGTATACAAAGCATAGAGTAGTGGGCTCAGAGTGCAGCATTGTGGGGAGCCAGTACTGAGTGTGATGTTGGAGGAGCTGTGACGGCCGATTTTAACAGTCTGAGGGCCATTGGTAAAAAGTCTTTTATCCATGTACAAATGAATGGGGGAAAGTCCAGATTGTACAACTTTTCCACTAGTCTGCCAGGGATGATTGTGTTGAAAGCTGAGCTGCAATCAATAAAGAGCAACCTTACATACAACCCCAATTCCAAAAAAGTTGGGACAAAGTACAAATTGTAAATAAAAACGGAATGCAATAATGTACAAATCTCAAAAACTGATATTGTATTCACAGTAGAACATAGATATGTTGCAGCGGCCTAACCCAATCAGATCTACCAGATCGCAACAGAAAAATTTACTATTAAAACCAGTTGTTAAAACAAAGTGTGGTGAAGCAGCTTTTAGCTACTATGCAGTACATCTATGGAACCAACTGCCAGAGGACATTAAAAATGCTCCTGCTGTTGGCAGCTTCAAATCTAGGTTAAAGACCAAGCTGTTCTCAGATGCTTTCTGTTAAATAATTAATATTTTTTACATTTTTTATAATCTTTACTTTCTCTGTATGTTTTAAATTTACTTTAATTTTATTCTATTTTATTCCGCTGGTTTCTTTTTCTCCTTTTTTTCTTTTTGGCATTTTATTATTTTATTTCTACTATTGTTTAATTCTTATTATTTTCTTTTAATTCTTTTAATTGATTGTTTTAGATTAAAAATAAAATTATTTTATGTAATTTTATTTCTCTATTGTTTACTGTTTTTGTTTTTGCTTCTGTAAAGCACATTGAACTGCCATTGTGTATGAAATGTGCTATATAAATAAACTTGCCTTGCCTTGCCTAGACAACATATCAAATGTCGAAAGTGAGACATTTTGAAATTTCATGCCAAATATTGGCTCATTTGAAATTTCATGACAGCAACACATCTCAAAAAAGTTGGGACAGGGGCAATAAGAGGCTGGAAATGTTAAAGGCAGGGCTTTGAACCGGTTCAAGGAACGGAAACGAAAACCGGGAACTTTTTCTATTTCACATGGAACAGAAACGAAACCAGAAACTTTATTATTTTTTATGTTCCGGAACAGAAACGCTTATTAAAAATAATGGTAACCGGTTAATACCGGTTTTTATTTCGTTCCTCAAAGTTTCCGTAGCCTACAAATAAAAAAAGCCATTCTTCTCCTGCGCAAGTTTCTATGACCCGCTGGGGTTCACTTCCTGTGTGACGGTCGCTGACTGAATGGAGAGAGCGGGAAGGTGGACTGCCATCACGTCTCCATTACTGAGTGTCTGAGCAAAGAAGAGCCTGAACGATGCAACCTCCCTATTGGCTGTTTGTAAAAATGTATCAGTTGTTGCCCTTCCCACGGGAATCATCGCGGGCTCGAGAGACGAGACCTGACAAGTTAGTTCGTTGGTAGCAGAACAAAATGTCTGGACACAAATCGGGTTTTCAGAAAAGGAAAGAAAATAAACGGAGGGTTGAAAATACAAAAAAGGAGGCAGAAAATGCAAAACGAGTTTTAAGGTAGGACAAATGGTTACTTTTCTGAGGCAGCCCGCCATGGCTGCCTGCAGCCTTATTTATTATAGTCCATTTAGTTAAAATAGTTGATATAAAATGTTTATAGTTATGTGATGGTTATCCTGATTTAGACTGGTGTTTTTTTTGGGGGGTTGCGCGATGTTGCACCCGGGTCCAGATTAGGGCAGAACCAGCCCTGGCTACATTTCAGGTGTAGTTTGTTTTATGTATGTATGTACTTGCATAGATGTGTACTTGGTCTTCCAATATGACGCCTAACAAAATCTCGCAGCGCAGTGACGTCATGCGGTAGCCCTCTATAGGGCCTGACTAGCCTTTGGTAACACACTAAACGAATTATCTTTCATTTTTGGCACTTTTTCTGTTTGTGTAGATGGGAAGACATACTGAGAATCCAAATCGCTAACATTTGAAATAATAATTGTTTTGAATTATTTCTTGTCTTATTTAATGAAGGTTGTAATAGAATTAGCCTACATTTGGCTTAAGCTGGATGAGACAGAGACATAACTTTATAGCCATTTGTTAAACAGCTGGCAGGGAACGTAATTAACCGTTCCGGGAACTAAATTTTTTTGTTCTAACCGGTTCGGGAACGTCTATTTAATGGTGGAACCCAAAACTGGAAACGTTAAAATTCCGTTTCTGTTCGGAACGAACCAATAGGAAAAAAATTCTGGTTCAAAGCCCTGGTTAAAGGTACAAAAAAGGAACAGCTGGAGGACCAAATTGCAACTCATTAGGTCAATTGGCACTAGGTCATTAACATGACTGGGTATAAAAAGAGCATCTTGGAGTGGCAGCGGCTCTCAGAAGTAAAGATGGGAAGAGGATCACCAATCCCCCTAATTCTGCACCGACAAATAGTGGAGCAATATCAGAAAGGAGTTTGACAGTGTAAAATTGCAAAGAGTTTGAACATATCATCATCTACAGTGCATAATATCATCAAAAGATTCAGAGAATCTGGAAGAATCTCTGTGCGTAAGGGTCAAGGCCGGAAAACCATACTGGGTGCCCGTGATCTCCGGGCCCTTAGACGGCACAGCATCACATACAGGCATGCTTCTGTATTGGAAATCACAAAATGGGCTCAGGAATATTTCCAGAGAACATTATCTGTGAACACAATTCACCGTGCCATCCGCCGTTGCCAGCTAAAACTCTATAGTTCAAAGAAGAAGCCGCATCTAAACATGATCCAGAAGCACAGACGTCTTCTCTGGGCCAAGGCTCATTTAAAATGGACTGTGGCAAAGTGGAAAACTGTTCTGTGGTCAGACGAATCAAAATTTGAAGTTCTTTATGGAAATCAGGGATGCCGTGTCATTCGGACTAAAGAGGAGAAGGACGACCCGAGTTGTTATCAGCGCTCAGTTCAGAAGCCTGCTTCTCTGATGGTATGGGGTTGCATTAGTGCATGTAGCATGGGCAGCTTACACATCTGGAAAGACACCATCAATTCTGAAAGGTATATCCAGGTTCTAGAGCAGCATATGCTTCCATCCAGACAACATCTCTTTCAGGGAAGACCTTGCATTTTCCAACATGACAATGCCAAACCACATACTGCATCAATTACAGCATCATGGCTGCGTAGAAGAAGGGTCCGGGTACTGAACTGGCCAGCCTGCAGTCCAGATCTTTCACCCGTAGAAAACATTTGGTGCATCATAAAATGGAAGATACGACAAAAAAGACGTAAGACAGTTGAGCAACTACACTGAAAAAATTAAACATTGGCTCAAATTTAAAAAAATTGAGGTAATCGATCACACCTAATATTGTAGTGTTATACAATATAAATAATTCATTTGATTTGACCTGAAATATTTAACTTCATGTAAACCAATTTCTGATGGTTGAACCAAAGCAATTATTTCAGATTTTCCTAAATTAAAATAAATAAATAAAAAATTTTAAAGATTTTTTTGGGGCTTTTTTCACCTTTATTTGATAGGACAGTGTAGAGACAGGAAATGAGCTGGAGAGAGACGGGGAGGGATCGGGAAATGACCTCGGGTCGGACTCGAACCCGGGTCCCCGGATTTATGGCATGGCCAGTGGTGATCCTAGAGTGATTTACTCCCCGGGCGAAACCCCCTGCTGGCGCCCCCCCGCCCGCCCGCCCGTCTGTCTTTTTTTGGGGGGGGGGTTTTGGGGGACCTTTTTTTGGGGGGGACCTTTTTTTTCGCGCCCGCGCTCGTGCCGCCCCCCGCGTTGGGCTCTGTATTAGCCAACAGAATGTTAACAGCTTTAGATGGTCGTTTAAACATTTCTCGTCGTGTGTTGTACGTCGCGGACACGGCCCGTTACAAATTTGCTGTTACCAGAATGGCAAATGATCAAGTCGTAATGTATTACTTAAGACTCTGTGTAATGTCATAGTAGTGTAGTACTATGGTAGTAAAGTCTTTTTGATGACTAGTACAACGTTCCGCTGGCGGGATTGTGCATATTATGGGGCTACGACAAGTTAGGCACACACACACACTGATGACGTCACCTGCGCAACTTTGGTATCGAGGGCTACTGCATGATGTCACCGCGCCGTGAGATTTTGTTAAGCGCCATATAGAGATCTTGCAGTCACGTGACCAGAAAGTACACAACCGCCATCTTGTCGGTAAAAAACACCGCTGAATACTGCTGCACTCGTGTACAGAATGGATCAATTTCAACCGACGGACAACACGGCTCATTTTTCTAATGAACAGATAATTAGATATATGTCTAAAATAAACGATCTACAGATTGGTGACCCTTATGGCTTACCGGACGGAGTTTTCACGACCGGATTTTGAACTGCCAGCGGAATACCCGGACGTGTATAATTACCTCATTAACTTTCCCTCGCTGTTCAGTGGTGAAGCACTGCGTGCTTATAAATCTCTGGACAGTTATCTTTACAGAAATTCAGGATTTTTCAGCGACTCAGATGTGGCATCTTGTAAACAAGAATCCTCATTGGACGGGTAAGTCACTTAAGTATTGAGTATAGCACTGACCAGCCAATTATAGAATAGAATAAGGTAATTCCAGCTGTAATTCCAAATCATCCGTCTTGTTTACATGGATCTGGCGTTGGAGAGGTAGAGGCTTAGCAGTGGAGGTTTGAGTGGCTGTTTTCTGAGCTTAGTCAACAGGCCGGCTCTGCAGCCTCGCTTTTGCTTCCGCTCCCGACACCGCCTCCTTCGCTTTGCTTCTGATAACAATCCACGGAGACCCCGCTGGTCTCGCTATCTCGTCCGGAATGTTGTGCATGCGATGGAAATCGCTACAAACCGTCATTTTCTGCTGGAAACCAATGTCCAGTAAGTCCATACGGTTGTAGTGGATATTGAAGTCCGGTACAGATGAACAACACGCAAAAATGCACACAAAAAAACATAAAAAACGCGCACAGGTAGGGAGAGCTTGTAGCCGCAGCCGTTGTAGTAGAATTGTATATAGTAGAGTTTTCCAGAAGAAAAGGTAGAAGTAAAAGCAGAAGTAGAACCAGAAGTAGAAGTAGAAGGCGGAATATGGTATTTTGACCTACAAGATGGCGTCTGTCACAATCTGGATCGGCTGTGACGTCACATGCAAGTGCTCCATTGGAAGACCAAGTACACATCTATGCAAGTACATACATTCATAAAACAAACTACACCTGAAATGTAGCCAGGGCCGGTTCTGCCCTAATCTGGATCTGGGTGCAACATCGCGCAACCCCCCCCCCCCCAAAAAAAAACCCAGTCTAAATCAGGACAACCATCACATAACTATAACTATAAACATTTTAGATCAACTATTTTAACTAAATGGGCTATAATAAATAAGCCTGCAGGCAGCCACGGCAGGCTGCCTCAGAAAAGTAACCATTCAATGACACAACTGAAAGCCTGCAGCCACGGCGGGCTGCCTCAGAAAAGTAACCATTTGTCCTACCTTAAAACTTGTTTTGCATTTTCTGCCTCTTTTTTTGTATTTTCGACCCTCTGTTTATTTTCTTTCCTTTTCTGAAAACCCGATTTGTGTCCAGACATTTTGTTCTGCTACCAACGAACTAACTCGTCAGGTCTCGTCTCTCGAGCCCGCGATGATTCCCGTGGGAAGGGCAACAATTGATACATTTTTACAAACAACCAATAAACAGCCAATAGGGAGGTTGCAACGTTCAGGCTCTCCTTTGCTCAGAGACACTCAGTAATGCACTTATTCTCTGTCTCCTGGCAGAAAGCTCCTTGGTTTGCTTGTGTCTCAATCACAGCTGGTATTCTGTAGAAAGACTTCTTTTCACCTTTCCCATCAGCTTTGTTGGAACACCCTAACACAGCACAAAAGTTTACCATTGTAGGTTTATGATGAATCAAGTGCCTCGTGGGTTTAAATTCCGCGCGCTGCCGTTATTTCCCCCTAATCACGAGTTTGTTGGTCTTCCAATATGGCGCAGGGTTTGTTTACTTCCGATTTCCGGTGACGTCAGTGAAAAGGGTCTATTGGGCTTCTCCATCCAAAATGTTCACACACACACACACCCGCCCGTCTTGTTTTTTTTTTTTCGGGTTTTTTTTTTGGGGGGGGGACCTTTTTTTTGGGGGGGGGAACGTTTTTTTTTTTTCGCGCCCACGCCGCCCCCCGCGATGCCGCCCTGAGCGGCTGCCCGGTCGGCCCGCCCCCAGGACCGCCCCCGGGCATGGCGCCTTAGTCGACTGAGCCACAGCGCCCCCAAATACATTGGTTTTATTACTTAATGTACACTGAAAAAAGTAAAACAAAGTTGTTGTTTATTTAATGTATTTGTTTTCATTCCAGTGAATAAAAGAATAGTTTGCTCCCATATTCAAAAGTTGTTTAAATGAATTTAAAATATTCAGGTTTAACATTATTTATAAATTTAAAATATTCAGGTTTAACAAAGATTATTTATAAATAATCTTTGTTAAACCTGAATATTTTAAATTCATTTAAACAACTTTTGAATATGGGAGCAAACTATTTTTTTTATTCACTGGAATGAAAACAAATACATTAAATGAACAACAGCTTTGTTTCACTTTTTTCAGTGTAGAATCCTACATTAGACAAGAATGGGTTAACATTCCTATCCCTAAACTTGAGCAACTTGTCTCCTCAGTCCCCAGACGTTTACAGACTGTTGTAAAGAGAAAAGGGGATGTCTCACAGTGGTAAACATGGCCTTGTCCCAACTTTTTTGAGATGTGTTGTTGTCATGAAATTTAAAATCACCTAATTTTTCTCTTTAAATGATTCATTTTCTCAGTTTAAACATTTGATATGTCATCTATGTTCTATTTTGAATAAAATATGGAATTTTGAAACTGCCACATCATTGCATTCTGTTTTTATTTACAATTTGTACTTTGTCCCAACTTTTTTGGAATCGGGGTTGTAGATGCTGGGGTGTTCCAGGTAGCTCAGTGCAGTGTGGAAGGCTGTGTTGATGGCATCCTCAGTGGATCTGTTTGCTCTGTATGTAAACTGGTAAGGGTCAAAAGTTGGAGGGAGGCAGTCTTTGATGTGCTGTGCCACCAGTTTTTCAAAGCATTTCATGACCACTGATGTGACATTAAGGCTGTTGATGGCTTGCTTCTTGGGAGCAGGGATGACAGTAGCTGATTTTAAGCAGGATGGGACTATGGCTTGTGACAGGGAAAGATTGAAAATCTTTGTAAAGACCCCCAAGAGCTGGTCAGCACAAGCTTTGAGTATATATATATATATATATATATATATATATATATATATATATATATATATATATATATATATATATATATAATTTTTTTTTTGTATACTTAGTACTTTTGCACTACTCCTTCACTGCCTTGTATTTTTCTCTTTATATATTTTGTTGCTGTAACAATGCAAATTTCCCCTTGTGGGATAATAAAAGGCTATCTTATCTTATCTTATCTTATCTTATCTTATCTTATCTTATCTTATCTTATCTTATCTTATCTTATCTTAATTACTAACACTGGCCACTAGGCGGTGTGTATGACTGGTAATTACTAACACTGACAGGCATGCACAGGACCGAAACCATCAGAAAACAACTCGATGGGTTTCTTTGTATATCCACATTCTATGCCTATGGGGCTCCGCTATTATTACACCTAGTGGTCAAAATGGGAACCAACAACTGCTAATAAACAGGCATATGGACAGTTTTTTTCCCCCCTTCTCACTCTATAGGAGGAGCAACAGATAGGACAGATAATGGCATGGTTGCCAGATTGGGTGAGTTTAAATACTGATCTATGGACACCAAGATCTTGTTTTACAGCAAATAATCTGAATTAAATGCAATACATTTTCACAAAATAGCAACATGTAAACACAGTGTGTCCCTGTTCAACAGTAAGGTATATAGGGAAGGTTGGAAAGGAGGATTGTAGAGTGATGTATCTGTCTGTCACTCAAAGTCTGAGAAAAAGAAGAAATGTCTCCATTTTCTGATTTGCACATTTTTAGAGTAGTATTTTTCAGGTATTTTGTTTTTGAGGTCTGGTTGGGCTGAGAGAAAAACCTGCAGACGATGGACACAGGTGCAGCAGTAGGCCAGGATCCGTGTCAAGCTCCTCTGCCTTTTCACAGGTCTTGTTTTTAATCCTGCTGATGTCCTGCATGGTGCTCGTGGGGGAGCTGGTTTAAATGCCAACCACCCATCCATATGGCAAGTTGTACTGGGTTACGATGTTAGCATTAGCAGGACACAAAAAGTGTAACCTGATCTGACAATATTCTGAAACCTGTTAACCCTGGTTAAAGACATTGCCTCAAACACAGATGAAGGTTCAACTAAAACCACTCCAAATGAGCTGCTTGACTGTACGCTGGATGACTTATCGTCTCTTAACTGTATCTTACAGGGTTACTTTAAATATTCACGAGGCATTAGCCTACAGCATAACTCAAGTGTGATAGTCTCGATATTTTTTAGTTTGTTTGAGGCTATCTCAGGTATGGCTCTTCAATATATACTATATGGTCCTGAGACACTGCTGCTCTGGACAACATGCACATAATCTGCTAAATAAAAATAAATAAATAAAATAAATAAATGTATTTATTAATCAATAATAATAATAATAATAATAATAATAATCAGGAAATGCCTTGGATGTGTGTGTGTGTGAGAGTGAGTGAGTAAGAGAGAGAGAGAGAGAGAGAGAGAGAGAGCGAGCAGGTGACTCAACAGTGTGGCTGCCCCACCCAGAACAATCTGAAAATCTCTAAGTTTTACACACACACACACACAGGGCCGCTGACAGCTTTGGCTGGGCCCGGGACAAAATGCTCTGAATGGGCCCCCTCCTGAACGCCATTAAATGTATTCCGTTACGCCCCAAGCCTGCATGCGACAGCCCCCGCAGTGCCTTCCTAAACTCGTGGATAGTCTACTATAATCACGCGATTGGGGTGCTCTTGAAGGAGCAGCGATGGACAGGGGATTTCGGGCAGGGCTGGGGGCGAACATAGTATACTGTGCGTGCGTACTGTCCAGTGTGAAAAGCAGAGAACACCACACCGCTCGAGAAACGGCGGGATATGATTGCGGGCTAATGTGAATATTCTTAGCTTCAATCAGATATATGAAACACAATGTTATTAAGCCGTTGTGGTTATGAAATGATTCAATGCCCTGTGCGTTTGATATGGTGTTCAGTGTGACTTGCTCTCCCCTCGTTTGTAACATGAATTGCGTGCCGCGCGTGCCTTGGTTGGGGTTACTTTACGGGGCTGGAAAAAGTTGGCTGTGTCTTACCTGGCTCAGCTGCCCCACTGCCTTTGCTAGTACCTGCTGCATCATCCGAATCTTTTTTAAAATATTTATGCAGTGAGCCCCTGAGTCTCTTGGTTTCTTCCTCTCTTTTTCTCTTTTCTTTGGTCCTGACTTGTGCATGTTGGCAAATGGCACACACGCTGATTGTCGAAGCGCTATGATCGAACGATGTCAGTTTTTTCCCCTTAATCAAAGAGTCAGACCAAACCATTTTTGCATTAGGGGTGGTAGGGGGTTCTTGACGCCTTTTTCAAAGACAATAAAGGCAAAAGATCTAGAAATAATTTACTGAATGCAAATATAGCACATTTCTCCCTCAAATCAACACATTTTGAATTTGAAATGAAATAAAATAATCGCAACTTCACGAGAGCCCAGTTCTGGGCCCTCCCCATTCCTGGGCCCGGGACAACATACCCGTTTGTCCCCCCTGTCGGCGGGCCTGCACACACACACACATACACACACTGAGTAGCACCTGTTACAGAGACATAAACATGAAGACATGTTATTTATCTCATTCAGGACAAATTATTAAATATTTCTGACTAAAAATCTGTTCATGCTGAATGAGGAACTTTATTGATGAGATTAAAATGGAATCTACACAAAGATCTTTCAATGTTATACAGTAAAAAAACAAACAAAAGTCTGAGTTCACAACCAAGATGTAACAAAATTCACAAATGCAGTAATAAAGGAGACAAATCAAAAATTTCAGGAACACTTTACTAAGGAATGATGTTCATATAGCAAATAAAAATAACTCTGTAAAGCAAAGATGCCTTCAGAAATACTGAGAAGAATCATCTGGAAGTAGAATAATTAACTAAAGAGCAGTAAACAGGAATAAAATACAATTAATCAGTATTTGATCTTGACTTGAAAGCTGTATCGGTTCTCTCACATTCACTGTTGTGCAGGTTTATCAAGAAATAAAAACATTTTTTGAAAAACATTTCTTTGGAGGACCTCTCGCAGTTCCTCACACAATTCCTGACTTGTGTTTCTCACTTTGTTTCTGTGTCCTCAATAAAACCTGTAAAAGTTCTCAATTGTTGAATAGCTTACTTTCTTCAAATAAATACATCTGAATTTTGTGTTTGTTTACTTCTTGGTTTGTTAAATCTTAGTGACACTCATTGAAAAATTATAAATCTGAGGTTAAATCTAGAACCTTCTACATTGTTTAACTTGTTCTTTAAAGGTTCTCTGAGAGATTTTGCTCATTTGAGTCAGCAGAGAAGAGGTATTTAGGGAACCTGTCAAAATGGTTTTGTTTTGGTGGTGAAAAAATTTGTATATATATTTTTATTATTAAAAAACGTTGGTGGTGAACTCAGAGTTTATTGTCCTGTTATTTGTTTAGGACAGATCCAAGTCAAGACGAGTTTTAACCGTTGTCTCCACGGTTTGGAGGTGTAATCGTTGGTCCAGGTGCAGGAACGGGGGTGGGGTCTGGAGGAGGGGCAGGGCCCGGTATAATCCATGGGTAGATCTGCCACAGGATGTTAAACCATGTGGGCTGCTGTACGGGGTAATGATGGAAAGAAATACTCTGGAGAAATACAAACACAGTTCACTTTAAATTTTGCAAAATGTATAAAACTTTAGATCATTATTGATTCTTTATAGTTTCAGGTGTTTGTGAAGAAGTTCACCTCATCGCTCGAGGATGATTTCCAGCGGGAGTGATGATGTGAATCCTACAATAAACACCATCCATTTATAACCTTGTGTAGCCTTCATTATTATATTTATATTTTCATTTATATTTGTGTGAAAAAAATTAACTTGCTCATACTTACAGCTGCTGAGAGTATGAGACAGACAATGAGTAGAAATGAAAGCATCCTGTGATTGTGCACTGATAATCTAAAGAAGAACAATAAAGTATTTGACTAAAGGCAAACTTTATGATAATTAAACCATATATTTTCTTTGTGATAAGTTAGAATTCATAAAAGATTGGAATGTTTGATCTCTCCAATGCCCTGTAATCTAACAAATGCTTTATGAAGACACATTAACACATTTTGCTATTTTATGTGCTGTGATACTGCTGATAAAACATCTGCTGATCAATCAAAAAAATGTCAATCAATCAATCAATCAATCAATCAATCAATCAATCAATCAATCAATCAATCAATCAATCAATCAAAACACATATACTGGGAAAATCTGCTCAAAATTGTTTTGTTGTACCAGTAATAAATCAATATACATATAAAACAATAATTACATAACTTTATAAAAGAATAAGGTCTGGGAAAATTTGTTACTTTGTTTTTTGTGGTGGTAATAAATCAACAGCTTTAAAAATATTAATAAAGTAGAGAATAGAGACAATAAACACTGGAAAACTTGTTCAAAATGGTTTTGTTTTTCAGTATTAATCACAGAACAATATCACTGAGAAGCAAAGAAACTTTAAAGAACTGAATGTAACAATATTGACTTTTTGCAATCTGTATTGTATAAAATAAAATATACATTTTACAACAATAAATTTTAACCTCAATCTTGTTGCATGTAAAGGTCCCATATGTCACCACAGTGTGTCACTCCTGGATCACCAAAGACTCAAACTAACACAAAATATTTTGTACATTAAAGATGATGAAAATGTGGTTCAGTCATATAATAAAACATTCTGTACTAATAAAAAAATAAAATTTATATATGGATTATCTAAAAATAATTTAAAAAATGAAGAAGAGGCTTAAAGAAGATTCCCAAAGCCCAGAAATTAGCCAGAAAATATACCTGGATTCTGAGGACTTACATGAATCTGTTCAATCACCTAAGAAAAGTGGAGACTCAGGACTTTGTTACTAAAGGAAGTGAACGTAAAGTGTGATGTGTGATATGTGAGAGTCTGTTGATGCTTTAGAGGAACCTCCGCCCTCGACACAGACTAATCCCCCAACAGGGAATTACAACAAGTGTCACAATGCTCTGAAGCTTTAAGGGCCATTTCACAAGCTCAGAGCCGAGTTTCAGCTCTTACTTCAGTTTAGACACCGCCCAATGGAGTGAGGGTGTTTAATCGCCTCTAATCGCCCCACAGCCATTAAACAGATTTAATATTCATTCCTGTTACAGCTGTCATCTCCTGAGAAACCGATGCAAAACCTTTGGGATAATTCCACAACAGCAGAGCCTTTTAGTTTTACAATTTAGGCATGGCACGATAGCACGATACTGAAATACTACCTGATCCCGATAGTGAAATATCACCTGATCCCAATACTGAAATCTCACCTGGTCCCAATAGTGAAATATCATCTGATACCGATACTGAAATCTCACCTGGTCCCAGTACTGAAATCTCACCTGGTCCCAATAGTGAAATATCATCTGATCCTGATACAGAAATATCACCTGGTACCAATACTGAAATATCACCTGATCCTGATATTGAAATATCAGCTGATACAGATATTGAAATATCAGTGATACCGATACTGATATATCACCAGATACCGATACAGAAATATCAGCTGATACTGATACTGAAATATCACCCGATCCTGATACTGAAATATCACCCGATCCTACTGAAATATCACCCGATCCCGATACTGAAATATCACCCAATCCCGATACAGAAATATCACCTGATCCCGATACAGAAATATCACCTGATTCCGATACAGAAATATCACCTGATTCCGATACAGAAATATCAACTGATACTGATACTGAAATATCAGCTGATACTGATACTGAAATATCAGCTGATACTAAGACTGAAATATCACCTGATATTGAAATATCACCAGATACCGATACTGAAATATCAGCTGATGCCAATATTGAAATATCACCAGATACCGATACTGAAATATCACCTGATAGCAATACTGAAATATCACCTGGTACTGATACTGAAATATAACCTGATCCCGATACAGAAATATCACCTGATACTGATCCCAATAGTGAAATATCACCTGATACCGATACTGAAATATCACCTGATCCCGATACTGAAATATCAACTGATACCAATACTGAAATATCGCCTGATACCAATACTGAAATATAAGCTAATCCCAAGACGGAAATAGCACCTGATACTGATCCTGAAATATCACCTGATCCCGATACTGAAATATCACCTGGTCCCGATAGTGAAATATCATCTGATCCCAATACAGAAATATCACCTGATCCCAATACAGAAATATCACCTGATCCCAAGACTGAAATATCAGCTGATCCCAAGAGTGAAATATCAGCTGATCCCGATACTGAAATATCAGCTGATCCCGATACTGAAATATCAGCTGATCCCGATACTGAAATATCAGCTGATCCCAATACTGAAATATCACCTCATACTGATACTGAAATATTACCTGACCCTGATACTGAAATATCACCTGATATCAATACTGATATAACAGCTGATCCCAATACTGAAATATCAGTTGATACCAATACTGAAATATAACTTGATCCCAATACAGAAATATCACCTGATACAGATACTGAAATCTCACCTGGTCCCGATACTGAAATCTCACCTGTTCCCAATAGTGAAATATCACCTAGTCCAGGTGCAGAAATATCACCTGGTACTGATACTAAAATATCACCTGGTCCCGATACTGAAATATTACCTGGTCCCTATCGTGAAATATCACCTGGTACCAATGCAGAAATATCACCTGGTACTGATACTAAAATATCAGTGATAATGATACAGAAATACCACCTGATCCTGATACTGAAATATCACCTGATATTGATACTGAAAAACCACCTGATCCCGATCCTGAAATTTCACCTGATTTCGGTGCAGAAATATTACCTGATACTGATACTGAAATATCACCTGATTCCAATACAGAAATATCAGTTGATACAGATACTGATATATCACTTGATACTGATACTGAAATATCACCAGATCCCAATACAGAAATATCAGCTGATACCGATAATGAAATATCACCCGATACCAATACTGAAATATCATCGTATTGCGATACTGAAATAACACCTGATACTGATACTAAAATATCAGCTGATACCGATACTGAAATATCAGTGATACCGATACTGAAATATCATCTGAAACCGATACTGAAATATCACCTGATATTGATACTGAAAAACCACCTGATACAGATACTGAAATATCACCTGATACAGATACTGAAATATCACCTGATACTGATACTGAAATATCATCTGATACTGATACTGAAATATCAGGTTATTCCGATACTGAAATATCAGTTGATCCCAATACTGAAATATGATCTGATACCGATACTGAAATATCACCTGATCCTGATACTGAAATATCACCTGATACCAATATTAAAATATCAGTGATACCGATACTGAAATATCAGCTGATACCAATACTGAAATATCAGTGATACTGATACTGAAATATCATTTGATACCAATAGTGAAATATTAGCTGGTACTGATACCCATCCCATATTGTTTACTTTAAAAAGTACCCAGCTATAATTATTTTTTGTAAAATTGATTAACTTTACAGGGTAACTCATTAAACTCTGTAAAATATACCATATAAATGCAATCAAATCAATCAGTGTCAACTTTATTAAAAATTCAACACTATTTTTAAAAATTAATTTGAATAGTGACCATCAGAAAACATGCATTTACACAAGAGATGGAACTATATCACCTTTTCTTTTCAAATAGTGATACTGAAACCTTGATATTGAAACCCATCAGATATTTTTTTTCTTAAAATCCTAATAAGTATTCAAATGGTTGGGAGCACTTTACATAAACAGTAAAGGATTAAAATACAGAGCTAAAACATGAGCAAAGTCTAAGTTATATTTGTATAAATAATTATATCATTATTTTCTCAGAATATAAATATGTAAGTAAATAAACACTCTGTGCTACAGTAAAATACTGCATGCAGAAAATTAATCAGCATTTATATCTAAGATCCCTGTTTTGGCACCATTCTGTGTAAACTCTAGAGACTGTTGTGTGTGGAAACCCCAGGAGATCAACACTTTCTGAAATACTCAAACCAGTCTATCTGGCTCAAACCAACACTCATGCCATAATGAAAGTCATACTTTGAGACCACAATTTTTCCCATTCTGATGTTTGAAATGAACATTAATTGAAGCTCTTGATTTATCTGCATTATTTTATGCATTGTGCTGTTGTAAAAAAAATAATCTCGTCTGGAGATAGCGGCGCGCAAGGACGCAGCGGCTCTGAGCTCTCGGATTCGGTGTATAGTTTCCGTAATGGCATGGATGTTTTTGTGTGTACAGGTGTGTGTGAGTGAGAAAAAACAAATCTACACCCCAGCAATGTTGAGGAAGGTGGGATTCTCATGTCGTGTGGATGTTACGACGGATTACCAGCTGAACGGACTCGGCCGTTCAGCTAACCGGCCGCTCCATGCACCGCTTCCACAGCATTCCGCTGGACATAGCGAGATCGCCGGGCACACCCTGGATTGTTGTCGGGCCAAAGAGACGCCGGAGGCGGCGCAGAGACCGGAGGCAGAAGTGGGGCTGCAGGGGCGGCCTACTAGCACGGCTAAGAAAACAGCCCTACAAACCCCCGCTACCAAGCATCTTCCTCACAAATGCTAGGTCCATCATCCACAAAATTGACAAACTGGAGTTACTGATGGCACACAACTGGAACATTCGTGACTGCAGTGTGATGATTATCACGGAAACCTGGCTACATCCGCTCATCCCGGACTCGGCCGTTCAGCTAACCGGCCGCTCCATGCACCGCTTCGACAGGAATAAAAGCTCTGGTAAGAGCAGAGGAGGGGGGCTCTGTATTCATGTTCATATGGACTGGTGTACAAACAGTAGGGTCATACACACACTCTGCTCTCCTGACCTGGAAGTAATGATTGTGCAGTGTAGACCCTTTTACATGCCCAGAGAGCTGACAACAGTAATCATTGCTGCTGTGTATATCCCACCAGATGCTAATGTTAGCACAGCGCTCTCTCAGCTGTACGCCACCGTTAATAAACAAATGCAGGCCCATCCAGAGGGAGCTTTTATTGTTGCTGGGGACTTCAGCCAAGCTTGCCTTAAGACTGTGCTCCCTAATTTCGTACAATATGTACAGTGCTCCACCAGAGGGAAGAACACATTAGACCATGTTTATTCCAACCTGAAGCAAGCCTACAGAGCAGTACCCCTCCCTCACCTGGGCATGTCAGACCATCTTTCACTGATCTTGGTCCCTGCATGCACCTCCCTCAGGAAGAAATCCAAACCTGTCACAAAGAACATTAAAACCTGGCCTGAAGGAGCACTCTCCCAGCTTCAAGATTGCTTTGAGCGCACCGAGTGGAGCATATTTGATCATCTTGACCTACAGGAGCACACAGAGACTGTTCTGTTCTACATAAAGAACTGCACTGACAGTGTTACTGTGGTGAAGCGCATCCGGATCTACCCCAACCAAAAACCATGGATGACCTCGGATGTCCGGACACTCCTGAGAAACTGAAACTCTGCCTTCAAGTCAGGTGACAGAGAACAGTACAGTGTGGCGAGGGCAGAGCTGCGGAGAGGCATCAAAGCTGCTAAGGCTGCTTATAAGAGGAAAGTGGAGGACCATCTCGCCAACAATAACCCGTGGATGGTGTGGCAGGGGCTACAGAGCATCACCAGCTACAAAGGCTCCACACCCATCACTACCATCACTGATGCATCGCTGGCTGAGGAATTAAACAGTTTCTTCTCCCGCTTCGAAGCAGAGGCTCCACACACAGCTGCACGACCACCACAGGCCTCCAGTCACAGCACACTCACACTCCAGGAACACTAGGTGAGGCAGGTGCTGAAGACTGTGAACATCAGGAAAGCAGCCGGACCAGATGGTGTACTTGGAAAAGTACTCTGCGCCTGTGCTGACCAGCTGGGGGGAGTCCTGACCAGGTTGTTCAACCTCTCACTGTCACAGGCTACTATCCCCCAGTGCCTGAAATCAGCTACCATCATTCCTGTCCCAAAGACTCCTGCCCCAAAGTGTCCCAATGACTACAGACCTATTGCCTTAACATCAGTAGTCATGAAATGCTTTGAGAGGCTCATCCTTCACCACATCAAGGACTGTCTCCCCTCAAACCTGGACCCACATCAGTTCGCCTACAGAGCTAACAGATTGACGGAGGACGCCATCGCTATAGCTCTGCACACAGCACTCAGCCACCTTGAGCAGCCAGGGAACTATGTCAGGATGCTGTTCATAGACTTCAGCTCAGCATTTAACACCATTATTCCTGACATCTTGGTGGAAAAGCTGATTACATCGCTCTCTCCCCCTCCATCTGTGCCTGGATCAAAGACTTCCTGACTGACCACCCTCAAGCGGTTAAGGCAGGCACCACCTGCTCCTCCACCCTGACCCTCAGCACAGGCTCTCCTCAGAGCTGTGTGCTGAGCCCTCTCCTGTATTCCCTGTATATGCTTGACTGCACACCCATCCACTCCTCCAATACCATCATTAAATTTGCGGATGACACCACGGTCATCGGCCTTATCAGCAGAGGGGATGAGACTGCATACAGGGATGAGGTCAACATGCTGGCAGGTTGGTGTTCTGCACACAATCTGCTGCTCAACACCAGCAAAACTAAGGAGATGGTGATTGACTTCAGGAAGCACAGGGGGGATCCAGCTCCACTGAGCATCAAAGGGGACTGTGTCCAGCGGGTGTCCTCCTTCAGGTTTCTTGGGACACATATAGCCAAGGACCTCTCCTGGACTGCCAACACATCCGCAGTGGTAAAAAAGGCCCGACAGCGACTCCACTTCCTAAGGATACTCAGAAGGAAGCATCTGGAGGAGAAACTGCTAGTGGCCTTTTACCGCAGCACCATCGAGAGTGTCCTGATGTACTGCATTACAGCTTGGTATGCCAACTGCTCTGTGGCAGAAAGAAAGAACCTGCAGAGGGTCATTAAAACTGCACAACACATCACTGGCAGTCCCCTACCCTCACTAGAAGACATTGCTAGCACACGGTGTCTCAGGAGAGCGAGGGCAATCACTGCTGACCCCTCACACCCGGGATAGCACCTGTTTACCCTAATGCCTTCTGGCAGGAGATACAGGTGCCTCAAAAGCAGGACAAACAGACTTAAAAACAGTTTCTTTCCCTGGGCCATCAGGTCCCTGAACTCATAAGAGAGTGTATGCTAGTGTAATGTGTAAATGATGTAAATATGCATTCCTTTCTTATTTCTATATTACTCCTTTCTTATTTTACTGTTTTACTGTTTTCTTTTAATATTTTACTGTTTTTTTTTCTTTTTTATATTTATTATGCACCGGCCGCAGAAGCACTGCAATTTCATTGTACAGGGAGTGCAGAATTATTAGGCAAGTTGTATTTTTGAGGATTAGTTTTATTATTGAAAAACAACTATGTTCTTGATGAACCCAAAAGACTCATAAATATCAAAGCTGAGTATTTTTGGAAGTTGGAGTAGGGCTTTCTTAGTTTTAGCTATCTTAGGAGGATATCTGTGTGTGCAGGTGACTATAACTGTGCATAATTATTAGGCAACTTAACAAAAAACAAACATATACCCATTTCACTCATTTATTTTCACCAGGGAAAACAATATAACAACTCAACATTCACTAATATACATTGCTGGCATTCAAAAAAAAACAAAAAAAAATAAATCAGTGACTAATATAGCCGCCTTTCTTTACAAGGACACTCAAAAGCCTGCCATCCATGGATTCGGTCAGTGTTTTGATCTGTTTGCGATCAACATTGCGTGCAGCAGCAACCACAGCCTCCCAGACACTGTTCAGAGATGTGTACTGTTTCCCCTCCTTGTAGATCTCACATTTGATGAGGGACCACAGGTTTTCTATGGGGTTCAGATCAGGTGAACAAGGAGGCCACGTCATTAATCTTTCTTCCTTTAGACCCTTTCTGGCCAGCCATGCTGTGGAGTACTTGGATGCATGTGATGGAGCATTGTCCTGCATGAAAATCATGTTTTTCTTGAAGGATGCTGACTTCTTCCTGTACCACTGCTTGAAGAAGGTGTCTTCCAAAAACTGACAATAGGACTGGGAGTTGAGTTTGACGCCATCCTCAACCCGAAAAGGTCCCACAAGCTCATCTTTGATGATACCAGCCCATACCAGTACCCCACCTCCACCTTGCTGGCGTCTGAGTCGGACTGGAGCTTTCTGCCCTTTGCTGATCCAGCCACGAGCCCATCCATCTGGCCCATCAAGACTCACTCTCATTTTATCTGTCCATAAGACCTTAGAAAAATCAGTCTTGTGATACTTCTTGGCCCAGTCTTGACGTTTCATCTTGTGTGTCTTGTTCAGTGGTGGTCGTTTTTCAGCCTTTGTTACCTTGGCCGTGTCCCTGAGTATTGCACACCTTGTGCTTTTTGACACTCCAGTGATGTTGCAGCTCTGAAATATGGCAAAACTGGTGGCGAGTGGCATCTTGGCAGCTTCACGCTTGACTTTCCTCAGTTCACGGGCAGTTAGTTTGCGCCTTTTTTTTTCAACGCGCTTCTTGCGACCCTGTTGACTATTTTGAATGAAGCGCTTGATTGTTCGATGGTCACGCTTCAAAAGCTGGGCAATTTTAAGAGTGCTCCATCCCTTTGCAATATATGTCCCTATTTTTGACTTTTCTGAGTCCGTCAAATCCCTCTTCTGACCCATTTTGCCAAAGGAAAGGAAGTTGCCTAATAATTTTGCACACCTGATATAGGGTGTTGATGTCATTAGACCACACCCCTTTTCATTACAGAGATGCACATCACCTGGTATGCTTAATTGGTAGGAGGCTTTCAAGCCTATGCAGCTTGGAGTAGGCCAACATGCATAGAGAGGGTAATGTGGTCAACATACTCATTTGCCTAATAATTCTGCACTCCCTGTATACCTGATGTGCAATGACAATAAAGATTCTATTCTATTGTCAAGGGATTGGCTGATTAGAGAACTACAGAAAACAGCTGCAGGTGGATGTAGGGGTGTTCCTCATAACCAGGTGGCCGGTGAGTATAATTTGATTCATAATGTTTGCATGGCATATCAGACCTTTAATTTGTGATATCAAATATTAAATGTAAAATAATAATAATAATAATAATTGAAATGCTTTTGTTCCAACAAAACAGATTTGTGAGTGTGGTGTAAACATATCTAATACTTTAATGAGACAGAATATAACACACAGGACAGAAATATGCTTATTATGGACATGTCTTTATTTCAAGAAGCTACCAATAATCTTACATAACAAGATAATTTGAAGTGGTGGTGTTATTTGCCTGTGGTAGGGGCAGAGGCCAGACGTCCGAGCAGCAGGGGCAGCAGAAGATTCAGCATGTTGTTGGTGTTTATGTTGGGGTTGGGGTTGGGGTTGGGGTTGATGCTGGGAATGTATGGAAAGAATGGTGGCTGGAACCGTACTCTTTGGTTAGACTGGAAATATACAGATACAGTTATAAAAAAAGTGAACTAAACACATCCATCACTTTATCAATTCTCTCTCTCTGTGATTTACCTCATTGCTGGATGAGCGCTTCTCTCGTTCATGCTCATCCTTAATCTATGAAAACAGAACAGAAATCTGATCTGGGTCTCAGCTGGACAAAGAAAGTAAAAACAATGGCAGATGTTCTGTGTATGTTGCATTCCTTCAATTCAAAGTTAAAAACAATGCAAAATATGCTTCAAAATTTTTCTGATTTTCAATTTGTTTTACTGAATTAAACATTGCTTCACAAAGTTCAGTACTTACAGGAACAGCACAGGAGACTGCAATAAAGCACACAGCGATGAACACCAACACGATCTTCATGGTGATCTTGATTTCTGGCTAAGAAATTCACAAAATAGATGAATTTTAAAAAATTATTAAAAATGACCACAGGTTAAATGTTCAAACAGACATTCACTTACCTTCAGAAGCAGACGTAAATCGGTCTATTCACAGTCCTAGTTGCATACCTCTGCTCTTCTGTGTTCTATTTTATACAATTTTTCAGCCCACGATTGACCAATCAGTAACAATACCTACAACGATGACACAACTCCTTCAACAATATTCATTTTTCTGAGGAGTTAGGAAATGAAGTGTGATTCAGATTGACTCTGTTTCTGGGAGTGTGTCATAGCTTGGCATTGCAAATCGTTGTGAAACTGTGACTCTTGTAAATGCTATCTAATCTCACAGGACATTATGACAGATGTTTATGATTGTAAACACCTAAAACTTTGTTTCCTCACCAGACTCAGCTGTGTGTCTGCTTTATAGCCAGAAAAAAAGAGAAAATCTTCATCTGTTGTTCAATCTTCTTTGTTTGATTTTTGTAAAATGCATAATTTTGATTCCAAATTCTGATCGGATGAGCTGTGCTTAAAGTAATTGAAAAATTATTTAATGTTCCAGGTTTTACAGCAATAAAACCATCAGACTTAAGACTCATTGTCTGTTGTGTTGCTTAGCAAACCAACTACACTGAGTGGTTGAAGAATTATTTATTTGCGAATATTATTAACAATAAATTATTCACTGAACACCGGATTTGGTCATTTTGTTTAACTTTACCTCTGATAAAATCACTTCATATACAGTGTGGATGAATTCTCTAATCAGATGGTGTTTATTCATCTCATCTCATCTCATTATCTCTAGCCGCTTTATCCTGTTCTACAGGGTCGCAGGCAAGCTGGAGCCTATCCCAGCTGACTACGGGCGAAAGGCAGGGTACACCCTGGACAAGTCGCCAGGTCATCACAGGGCTGACACATAGACACAGACAACCATTCACACTCACATTCACACCTACGGTCAATTTAGAGTCACCAGTTAACCTAACCTGCATGTCTTTGGACTGTGGGGGAAACCGGAGCACCCAGAGGAAACCCACGCGGACACGGGGAGAACATGCAAACTCCGCACAGAAAGGCCCTCGACGGCCATGGGGTTCGAACCCAGACCTTCTTGCTGTGAGGCGACAGTGCTAACCACTACACCACCGTGCCGCCGTGTTTATTCATTTTCTATGAAAAATTCTATAATCAGCAGTAACATAAATCACAGGTTTATATTCATGTTTTCATTTGAATACATTTCTAGAGTAACAGCTCATTCACAGAAACTTACTTCTCGAGAGGAAAAAGTGAGGCTGGTGAGGGAAAGACTGTTTGTAGCTGCTATAATATTGTTTCACCAACATTCCACAACATTTAATGTAACTATAAACAGATAAAAAGTGTAATGTGTCATTCATTAATAAATAAAAATAAATTCATTGTTGATGCGTTGCTGTGGTGGAATAAATAACCTCAGGCCATGCTGTTAGAAGAAAATCATCCACTTCTGAAGAGTTACTCCTCACGTAAAACACACCCTCGAGTGACTTACTGCTTCAACCTGTAACATGTCATAGCTCTGTGATCATAATGTTTACTATGATGTTGTATGATTTAAATAGTTTTGGACCATGACATCACCATTGTTTACTGTGTGTTGGTTCAAAAAAGGGCATGTTATTGGGTTGATATTTGGTGGGATTGGGGGAAAGAAATGAAAGGGCGGAAAGACTAGCACAGTTCTGCTGGATATTAAACTTTGTAGTTGCTAATACCCTCTTTAAACAACCAAAAAGAAGGTTGTACACTTGGTAGAGCCCTGGTGACACACGTTGCAATCAGACTGATTACATCCTGGTCAACACAAGGTTCCGCAACTGTATCAAACAAGTCAGGACTTATCCTGGAACTGACATTGGCTCAGACCACAACCCTGTTGTGATGAAAATGCTAATCAAGTTGAAACAGAAGAAATTGAAGAAAATAGAAACCCAGATGGATATGAATATGCTTAGAGTAGAGCATTACAAGAACAGCTTCAACATCTCATCTCATCTCATTATCTCTAGCCGCTTTATCCTGTTCTACAGGGTTGCAGGTAAGCTGGAGCCTATCCTACCTGACTACGGGCAAAAGGCAGGGTACACCCTGGACAAGTCGCCAGGTCATCACAGGGCTGACACATAGACACAGACAACCATTCACAGTCAATTTAGAGTCACCAGTTAACCTAACCTGCATGTCTTTGGGGGAAACCGGAGCACCCGGAGGAAATCCACGTGGACACGGGGAGAACATGCAAAAATCCACACAGAAAGGCCCTCGCCGGCCACGGGGCTCGAACCCAGACCTTCTTGCTGTGAAGCGACAGCGCTAACCACTACACCACCATGCCGCCCTCAACATCAACATCCACAACAAATATGATATCTTAGCCATTGAGACCCCACAGGCTGAAGAAGCATGGTAACATCAGCAAAAGAAATACTACCTAAGGTGACGTGTAACAGGAAACAAATCTGGATGACAGATGAGATTCTTCTAATGATGGCAGAATGGAAAAGAGCAAAGACAACAGATCCTGCAGTGTATCTTCTGCTGAAAAAGGAAGTTGATAAGGTCCGCAACAAAGCTAAAGATGAATGGTGGAGTCAAGAATGCAGTATAATTGAATTCTTTGATGCAACTCACCAATCTAGAGAACTGCACAAGAAGGTGAAAGAAACAACTGGCATGGAGAGACAAGCAAAAAGGAACCAACTGCATAAAAGATAAGGATGATTTTGATGCTTTTTGATGTGAATGAAATCAAAGCCAGATGGGAGCAATATGTGAATGAACTGTATGATGACAATAGGGGAAATCAACCAATAATAGAAGGAGATGAAGATGAGGATATTCTGCTGTCTGCGGTAGAGAAAGCCATCAAAGATCTGAAGATTGGAAAAGCACCAGGTAGTGACCAATTGACTACTGAGATGCTAAAAGCATTAGATGAAAATGGAGTAAAGATCGTCCATAGTCTAGTGAATAAGATCTAGAAGACAGGGTTCATACCAGTTGACATGAATGAGTCAATGTTTATAAGACTTCCCAAGAAACCAAAGGCAACAATGTGCACTGAATACAGGACTCTGAGTCTGATGAGCCATCTACTGAAAATGACCTTGAGGGTAATACTCATGAGAAACAGAAAGAAAATTGAGGAGGAAATTAGTGAGATGCAAAGTGGTTTCAATGGCTGGAAAGGGAACTCAAGAAGGTATTTTCAACACGTGCATGATTTGTGAGAGATACATTGAAATGGATAAGAATGTGTATGCATGCATCATCGAGTATGAAAAAGTATTTGACAGAGTCAACCATGAAAGAATGATTAAATGCTTGGAAGACATTGGAGTGGATGATAAAGACCTCAGGCTTATAGTAAACCTCTACTGGACACAGAGAGCAACAGTTCAACTTGAACAAAGTACTGTATGTCTGACAAGATAGAACTCAAAAGAGGAGTCCACCAGGGATGTGTGCTTTCACCATGCTTTTTCAACCTTTACACAGAAGGTATCTTCAAATCCATCAGAAATGGCAAAGGAGTGAATATAGGAGGCATTCGGTAGACCACATGAATGAAGCTGGGAAACTCTTCAATATGAAGATGAATGCTAAGAAAACAAAAGCTATGATAATAATCAAAAGAACTGAAAAACCACATATCAACATCACCATAGATGGTGCACTGATTGAACAAGTGAGAGAGTTCATCTACTGAGGACACAAGATAACAGATGATGGCAGATGTGATGAGGAGATCAAGAGGAGAACTGCGATTGCTAAAACATCCTTCTCGAAAATGCAAAAGAGATTAACATATCACAAAATATCACTTGTCCACAAGAAAGCGAATTCTCCAGTGTTATGTTTGGTCAACTCTGAGGTATGGGTCTGAAGCCTGGACAATCACTCCTCACTGTAAAAAATGGCTGTGAAATCTACAGTTATTTACTGTATTAAACACAGTAACATTACTGTGTATGATTTTTACAGTAGAATGCTGTAAAATACAATAAAATAAATAAAATAAAACCTTGTCCACATGACAAAATCACAGTAGTCTAAGTATTACAGTGAAAATCACAGTAGTCAAAGTGTTACTGTAAAGAAAATCACAATAGCCGGTATAGTACTGTAAATAGAAAAGTAAACTACTGTGTGTATATACACACACACACACACACACACACACACACACACACACACAACCCCGATTACAAAAAAGTTGGGACAAAGTACAAATCGTAAATAAAACGCAATGCAATAATTTACAAATCTCAAAAACTGATACTGTATTCACAATAGAACATAGACGACATATCAAATGTCGAAAGTGAAACATTTTGAAATTTCATACCAAATATTGGCTCATTTGAAATTTCATGACAGCAACACATCTCAGAAAAGTTGGGACAGGGGCAATAAGAGGCTGGAAAAGTTAAAGGTACAAAAAAGGAACAGCTGGAGGACCAAATTGGAACTCATTAGGTCAATTGGCAATAGGTCATTAACATGACTGGGTATAAAAAGACCATCTTGGAGTGGCAGCGGCTCTCAGAAGTAAAGATGGGAAGAGGATCACCAATCCCCCTAATTCTGCGCCGACAAATAGCGGAGCAATATCAGAAAGGAGTTCTACAGTGTAAAATTGCAAAGAGTTTGAACATATCATCTACAGTGCATAATAGCATTAAAAGATTCAGAGAATCTGGACGAATCTCTGTGCGTAAGGGTCAAGGCCGGAAAACTATACTGGGTGCCTGTGATCTTCAGGCCCTTAGACGGCACTGCATCACATACAGGCATGCTTCTGTATTGGAAATCATAAAATGGGCTCAGGAATATTTCCGGAGAACATTATCTGTGAACACAATTCACCGTGCCATCTGACGTTGCCACCTAAAACTCTATAGTTCAAAGAAGAAGCCGTATGTAAACATGATCCAGAAGCGCAGACGTCTTCTCTGGGCCAAGGCTCATTTAAAATGGACTGTGGCAAAGTGGAAAACTGTTCTGTGGTCAGACGAATCAAAATTTGAAGTTCTTTGTGGAAATCAGGGACGCCGTGTCATTCGGACTAAAGAGGAGAAGGATGACCCAAGTTGTTATCAGCGCTCAGTTCAGAAGCCTGCATCTCTGATGGTATGGGGTTGCATTAGTGCGTGTGGCATGGGCAGCTTACACATCTGGAAAGACACCATCAATGCTGAAAGGTATATCCAGGTTCTAGAGCAACATATGCTCCCAACCAGACGAAGTCTCTTTCAGGGAAGACCTTGCATTTTCCAACATGACAATGCCAAACCACATACTGCATCAATTACAGCATCATGGCTGCGTAGAAGAAGGGTCAGGGTACTGAACTGGCCAGCCTGCAGTCCAGATCTTTCACCCATAGAAAACATTTGGCGCATCATAAAACAGAAGATACGACAAAAAAGACCTAAGACAGTTGAGCAACTAGAATCCTACATTAGACAAGAATGGGTTAACATTCCTATCCCTAAACTTGAGCAACTTGTCTCCTCAGTCCCCAGACGTTTACAGACTGTTGTAAAGAGAAAAGGGGATGTCTCACAGTGGTAAACATGGCCTTGTCCCAACTTTTTTGAGATGTGTTGTTGTCATGAAATTTAAAATCACCTATTTTTTCCCTTTAAATGATACATTTTCTCAGTTTAAACATTTGATATGTCATCTATGTTCTATTCTGAATAAAATATGGAATTTTGAAACTTCCACATCATTGCATTCCGCTTTTATTTACAATTTGTACTTTGTCCCAACTTTTTTGGAATCGGGGTTTTGTGTGTGTGTGTGTGTGTGTGTGTGTGTGTGTGTGTGTGTGTGTGTGTGTGTGTGTTAGATTAAAAAAGGATCTGGGCACCAGTGGCGGCTCCTGAATTTTTTTTTCGGGGGGGGGGCAATTTTCCCCCGTTATGTCTACACGGACCATAAATGTCCACAGGACTGAAGTAAATTGACCAAGGTAGCAAGTCAATTGGCCGAACTTGTTTTTGCCTGGTAAATTCAGATATCGCAGCTCATTTTGGATAGTCTTTGATGTGCCCTTGAAGACGCTTGAAGTTTTCAGGTGTTCATCAAACAGTTCGTCCAATTGTGCCACAAAATCGACAAGACCGCGAAAAATACCAGGATTGGTGGAGCCCTCTGTTTAGTCTGTGCCTCGCAAGGCTAACTCGAAAACCCCGCAAAACTTTACACACTGAATAAGCCGATTGAGTATGTGTCGGTTCTTGCTCACCTCATCATTGTGACGACGAACTGCTAGCCGATACCCCTCATCCAGCTGTGTGGCAATGTTTACTCTCCCAAAGGCTGAAAATTTCAGCCGTCCATGTGAATCTTTGAATTCTCGTGCTTCTTCACTTTCTTGGAGAGATGATGCATATCTGTAACTCCGTTTATGGTCCACGCTGTACCGTCTGCTGTGCTACTTCCAAGGTGGAAGAGAACACAAGGGTAGCAAAAAAGAGCATTGATTACATCACAGCCAGCTAGCCAAGTTTTCCGGTGGTATCAGTTCTTGTTAAAACCTCTTGAGTAGGTCTTCTCCCCCTTCGTAGACACTTGCTTGATGTTTAAATTTGGTCTAGGAGGTCCTAGCTGTTTGATTACCATTTTCTCCTTATTGGTACGACGATTAAAGGGAACTTCTTTCAGAGACACTACCGTATTGCTGCACTCAACACTCGCCATCTTCTTCATAGAATGTTCACACATTTCCCGCGCAACGGGCGTATGACGAAAGCACGCTGCTTGTGCTAGCACATAAAACCTAATAGAAAATGCATTGGGAGCATGATTTTTCGAAAAAAATAAAACGTATGTAAAATTACTGTCAATGGGAGATTTTGGGGCAAATCTGAACCTGACAGAAATCGCACCAAAAGGGCGTGGCTACACCAGGCGCGACCTTAGCCTGATTGGACGATGATATTACTGTTGCCGTGGTAGTAGGAGTAGATTAAAAAAAAATCCCCCTGTTTGGGAGTGCGTCGCCCAAATCGCCCCTATTAACGAGCCGCCAGTGAGAGAGGGGTTTTTCCGCTTTTTTTTTTTCCCTCCAACTTTTGCTTCTGTGGGAGTATTCATCCTGCATCCACCACCAAGTAGCGTCGGGACTTCCAGAAAATCAGATAATATTTTCCTGTTCATATCTCTCTAGCCGCTTTATCCTGTTCTACAGGGTCGCAGGCAAGCTGGAGCCTATCCCAGCTGACTACGAGCGAAAGGCGGGGTACACCCTGGACAAGTCGCCAGGTCATCACAGGGCTGACACATAGACACAGACAACCATTCACACTCACATTCACACCTACGGTCAATTTAGAGTCACCAGTTAACCTAACCTGCATGTCTTTGGACTGTGGGGGAAACCAGAGCACCCGGAGGAAATCCACGCGGACACGGGGAGAACATGCAAACTCCACACAGAAAGGCCCTCGCCGGCCACGGGGCTCGAACCCAGACCTTCTTGCTGTGAGGCGATAGCGCTAACCACTACACCACCGTGCCGCCCTCCTGTTCATATATTTTGTTCTATAAAATTAAAATAAAAAAGTTATGTTGAGTACGAAAACTCGAGTTCATGCATTTTACCTCATACCTCTTAATCCTGCATGTGTTCATTGATTCACTGAAGTTTATTCATGTTCTGTTTATAAAACCTTTATCTGTAAATAGTTCTCTGACTCTTGTGGTCAAAAACATTTATCTGAAGCTAAATTCGAAGGCTTTTATGTAAATAGTTTTCTAATAAACAATACATATAGAAACTTCTGATCAACTCGCATAAATTTCCGGCGAAAAAGACAACTTCTGGGATAAGACCAGCCTATTTCTGGGTTAAACCACACCCACTTCCGGGTTAAGCCCCATTCAGAGTACGGATATGGATAATTTAGTTGATTTGAACAGATGCAGATAATGGTGTACTCACTCATTCCTAGTAGCCACCTCTGCTGTCATTATTGCTATTTCAGATTGCTTGCTATGCATGTGTTACTTTTTGTTTATCTATATTATTCATCTCATTATCTCTAGCCGCTTTATCCTTCTACAGGGTCGCAGGTAAGCTGGAGCCTATCCCAGCTGACTACGGGCGAAAGGCGGGGTACACCCTGGACAAGTCGCCAGGTCATCACAGGGCTGACATATAGACACAGACAACCATTCACACTCACATTCACACCTACGGTCAATTTAGAGTCACCAGTTAACCTAACCTGCATGTCTTTGGACTGTGGGGGAAACCGGAGCACCCGGAGGAAACCCACGCGGACAACATGCAAACTCTGCACAGAAAGGCCCTCGCCGGCCACGGGGCTCGAACTCAGACCTTCTTGCTGTGAGGCGACAGCGCTAACCACTACACCACCGTGCCGCCCTCTTTCCTTATATGTTCAGATAAAATATTCCAAGTTTTATCTTTCACCAACCCAGTTGCTTTATCTGCTCCTTTTATCTGTTTTATGCACTGCTTGCAGAGCCGTCCCATAGGCTGTGCGAACTGTGCAACTGCACAGGGCCTCGCGCCACTAGGGGGCCTCGTGCCTTAAATCTTGCTGTGTTTTTTTTTTTTTTATTATTATTATTTTTTAAATAAATACATTAGTTATGTATGATTTTGTATCAATGAGATGTCACATAAAACAAACAAACAAATAAAAAACAAATCCAAGCAAAGCGAGTTTTTCATTGTCATTACGTAATGCGTCCTCACTGAAGACGGGAGAGGAGGAAAGTTAAAGCGGGGGAAAGTAAACATGTCGACGGCAAGAGAATGCGACCGATTTCGCAAGCACGAATCAGGTGCTGAGAAGAGGAAAAAATTTAAAAAGAAGGAGGAATTTCACAAGTTACTGCGGGGATCGCTGGATAAATTTATCAGTACTGCCAGTGATGCTGTGGCAGCAACTAGCATCTCCATCACGCACACTGACACTGTGGCAGAGCCGAGCGGGCTTCTACAACAGCAGGATGGGAACGCGCGCACTGAGGATGACGGTGAAGTCCAAGGTGAGGAAGGAGGATAATAAGTAGGCTAGCTGTGGTTGAGAAATATTTTATAATGAGGCTTGTGCCCGATTCAGTTGAGCTGGACCACACGATCAATTCTGTTTTTTTTCTATTACAATCGATCAGAGTTTGCAATAGAACTAGAATAGTTGCATCCGTGCGACTGTTATTCATGCGCAATTACGCATCCATGTCAAAGATTAGGGCCTCGCATTTCAAGTTCGCACAGGGCCTCGCACCCCCCCTGCGACAGCCCTGACTGCTTGGAAGATATGTATGCTCCTTGACCTGCTTTTGTAGTCATTCATGTGGAGCAAATCATTTATGGAATGTATTACTATGAAATATAATTTTTGTAATGTCTGACTCTGACTAAGGAGAGACAATCCTGACTGCGAAAAAATGGATGCTGTCGATCGAGGGGAGGGTCATAATTCCACCTGTTGCTCACCTGACTGACTTCACCACTGCCTTGGCCGCTCTCTTCGCCTGTTACTACTGTATGTTTTCAACCTAGAGTATCAGGTGGAAGCCAACACAACATTGGAGTTTGTTCAGAGGTATTAACTATCTCAAATAGTTGATTGTAAAGATTGAAATGTAAAAGCAAATTGATAATTGAAAAGCTGTTCAAAATCACCCTCTTCCTTTTAAATGTTATTGGTCTTGAGTATGTAATAGTGTAGGTTGAAGTCTCCTTACAACTTAAATGCTTTATTAGAGAACAGAAGACTCGTTGACATGTAAATATTGTCCCACCCTCTAACTCCAACACTCATTTTCATAGGTTTTTGGTCAGGATTACTCCTGACTCCACTAAGTGCAGTGCCAAGGAGCAGATGAGCAGGAAGACTGGGAGAGTGGTGAAGCGGAAGACTTCCTACATGAACCCCCATGTGATCTCCTTCATCAGGGACTTCACTGAGTTCGATTGGCTTAGTGACTAGATAGAGGTGAGGTTCTGATAATAGCTTTTGCATTGAAAGTTCAAGATGGTTTATTTAAAGATGTTATCTCAAATAGTTTTATTAACCCTTGTAGGATGTTCATATTTTCGTTTTTGTTACACTGGACATGTTTGCGGGTCTGGTGGCTTTTTAACTCTTTACCCCTTAATGACGACATATGACGACCCCGTGTATATCCCATAATGATGACATATGATGCCTTGTCTAAAACCTTGTCAAAACCTTGTCTTTAGACTTTTTTTCTTGTAAATATGTTCTCAGGGTGAACAGTATATACATATACAAGGGTGGCTGTAGCAACTGCTTTAAGGGGTAAAGAGTTAAATCAATACAGCCATAACAACTTATGTAAAGATACTTACCAGATGTTCAATTCATCCCTATTACAAGCAATGAAGACAGCATTATATGGGTAATATTTATTATTTATCTCTGTTAGATCATATTAATAAAAATGTTGCCTGATTTTTCATGATAAAATGCAAAAAAAGAGGAAATATGTCAAGGAGTTCAGTTAATGGTCTGCTCCAAGCAATTCAACTTTATGGATTTTTACATGTTTTTCAAAAGATTTAGTTTCAAATTTGAATACAAAAATGTCCAAACTCTGGTCTTTTATGTATAATAGTTACTGACTGCGTTACTGGAGACAGCTGCCTTGGCCAGCTGTTGACTGCTCACTACAGAAATGTAATAAATAAATGATTTTTAGTCATTCAAACCTGCACTCTAAAAAATAATGGGGCCAGTACTGGTTCTTCAGGGTGATGCCATAGAAGAACCTTTTTCAGGGCTTCAAAGAACTGTTCATGCAACAGTTCTTTAAAGAACCATTTAAACCATTTGTTTGAGCAGTGAAGACAGATTTGTGTAAACATAGCCTATGTGCATTGACCAGCAAATGGTAAGAGAATGCCAGGCTCTGAAGAACCATTTCCAATGTGAAGAACCTTTCGCATAATGTAATGGTTCATCACAGAGTTTTGACTCTCCATGGAACCATCCAGAGATTTGAAGAACCACTGAAGCACCTTTATTTTTTAGAGTGTGTGGTTTCAGACTTAACTCTGCTGTAAAAGTTATATCATGGTACAAGTTCATGTGAAAGTTATCAACAATTCAGTTGTTCTGGTGTACAGCCATAGCAGTGTTGATTATACTGTATGTAGAAATGTCATGGTTTGAGTATTGCTGTCCCTCATGTCCAAGTAACAAACTATATTGGGCATTTTTGCCCTCTGAGCAGAGAAATTTGCACCTGCAAAAAAAAAAAAAAAATTGCAAGTTGCTGGGATACAGAGGGTAAAAAGTGTGGGAATATGGCAGCAAACAGGTGTCGGTACTTAGAAATGTAACAATGTTGGAACGTTGTGCTGATACACACACACACACACACACACACACACAATAAGAGCAGGCCATAAGGGTTAAATAATGTGTTCAGCTACAGTTGTGTCACAGTGATTGAGTGGTGATTGAGACTATGCTCCACTGATGAAGGTTCTTGAGTCGATCTCAGCAGAAAAAATCAAACATGCTGTGATTCATGTTCAATCAAAAACATGTTAAAAACAGTTTATTCAACATCTCTTTAAGCATTTTGACACATTGCTAAACTCAATTACATCTTGAATCAAAATGTAGGCTACCGTAAACTGAATGCAGCAGTCATCTTAGGATATTTAAAATACCCTCTCCAATGATCAGTATATAATGTTCTGCATTTATTCTGCTCACACAGAAGCCATGAGGATAAGCTACATTATTCACAGATAAAGTGGGTTACAAGAACAAATATTGTTGACAGTGCTGCATTAAGTTTGTTAGCCCACATTTTGATTGAAGAATATGTAATTGAGTGCTCCTGCAGCCAGTGACACACCTCTTATCAGGAACAAGTATCTTGACATGATACAGACATCACCATCTTAGACCCTCATCTCATACGTGGTGCATTACAAAGTAATTGTCATAAATGTAATTATTAATGTGTTTTCTTCTTTAATTTCAGGGCTCCAATTGGGATTCTGGGTCCCAAGTTCAGTCCAGGCGTCTCCAAGTCCAAGTTTTTTGTCTAAAACGTTTGGCAACTTGTGCTTTATATTCCTGTTCACCAAAGCAATAAATAATCCTCTTAACAATTTTCTTGTTTTCTGTAGTTGATTGAAATATTTTAGAATATGGGTCATTCTATTAATGGTTAATATTAAATCACAGTGATTCAGCATTTAAATTGTACAGTGAGAAACTGAATTTACAGTGGTTACCTGTTAATTACTGTTAATAGTACTGCATTGCCATATACAATACGGTTAAAAAAAAATGACAGTGCTTTGTTTGTACAGTAAATAAACCAGCACAGTAAATACAACTGAAATCACAGTATTTAATTGATATTTAGTCTAAAGTTAAACAACTAATACTGTAAATACAACTGAGATCACAGTATTTGTTTTTTATTTTACAGTAAATACATCAATACTGTAAATGGAATTACAGTACTTCTACTGTAAAATATATTTACAGTAATTACCTGGTTAATTGCTGACAGTAAGTTACTGTAAATTTTATGGTAAATGTTTTACAGTGCTGTAATGAGCAAATGCCTGGCCGCATTTGAAATGTGGGCATATCGGAGAATGATACAAAAACCCTGGACAGCAAAAATCACCAACAAAGAGGTATTAGAGAGGATTAACATCAAGGAATGCCTCATGAACATTATACAAATTGAGAAACTCAAGTATTTTGGGCAGATTATCCACCACAATACTTTTCATTGCATGTTTTTAGAGGGAAAAATTATTGGAAAAAGAGGAAGACCAAGAATTTTATGGACATCCAACATCTGTAGGTGGACAGGCCATAGTTACACCAAAGCAGTGCGAATGGCTCAGGACAAGAGAAGCAACTGGAGAACTATTGCGTCAAACCCTCGACCCGAGGATGAAACCTCACGATTATTTGATGGGAAAACAAATATTACTAATTATAAAAAAGTAATTAAAAAAGTCAAGGATGAAGGTGTGTTGGCCCTGAGAACGTTACACTCTTAAACCCTACAACAAAATTTTTAAAAACTCTTCTACTTCTTTTAGCTGTTCCCATTCGGGGTCACCACAGGAGATTATCATGATCCGCATATTTGATTTGGTGGATGTTTACACCGGATACCCTTCTGGATTCAACCCTCCCCAGTTTGTCCAGGCTTGGAACTGGCACTAAGTATGCATTGTCTTGTACTGGGTATTTTATCTAATCTGCATGCCTTTGAACCATGGAGGAAACTGGAGCACCCAGAGGAAACCCACACAGACACGGGGAGAACATTCAAACTCCACTTGGAAAGGCTCTCGTCGGCTGTGAGGTTCAAACCCAGAACCTTCTTGCTGTGAGGCAACAGTGCTAAGCACTACACCACCATATCATCATTTGTGAAATCTAAGCCACCTTAATCACCCAGTGACTCATTAAAGAACCCTTGAGGAACCCTGATTTCTAAGAGTGCACCAAGTACCAAGATACTGCAAGGTGAACACCTGACAGGTTTTGAGTTTTAAGACGAAAAACCCAACTTAATAAAGGGTTCATTGGATAATTATACATATAGAGGTGTTTGTTTGTTTGTTTGTTTGTTTGTTTGTTTGTTTGTTTGTTTGTTAATTAACTCTGCCAACTTTGTTGAAGGAGGTGATGCTTTCACCTCTGTTTGTTTGCATTTTCTCAATGTAACTCAAAAAGTAGTGAAAAGATTTGGATGAAATTTGGAGGAAAGGTGAGCCATGGGCAAAGGAACAACTGATTAGATTTTGAGGCAAATCTAGAACTGTATGCGGATCCAGGATTTTTTTGTCTGTTCCCAACACAACTCAAAAAGTAGTGTATGGCTTTGGATGAAATTTGGTTGACAGCTTTAGTATTTTCCCAGGATCAAGTGATTTGGCTTTGATGTTGATAATTTGTGGCTTGGTGGAGGTGTGGACTCTACCGAGTGCCCCTCAAGTTTTATTATTATTACTCCTATTTTAAATTAAGATTAGTTAAAAAAAAGTATTTTCAATTATATTACATGAGATAATGTTGAATGTTGATGACCCCTTCCTCCCACTTTCAGAGATATGGACTGAGAAATCATAAAAGAAGAAAAGACATTTTGACAACATGAAGCTTGCTTTATTTTTTTTTATTGTGCCATTGTAGTCTGTGTGATTTCAAAAACAAATTAAATTGATAATTATGATGAAATTTGTTCATGTGGTCATGCTAAGACACATTATAACTCTGTGTGTGTGTTCTTCATCCTGAAGTCGTATTTGTAGAGGTAGAAGGGTTGAGTAGCTGCATCAAGTAGAAGGACAGCAGAGTATTGAGAAGGTTGTTATTGTTGTTGTTGTTGTTGTTGTTGTAGGGATAGAATGGTGGAAAGAATTGTCCTCCATACCCTCGGTAATTCTGGAAATATACAGATACTCACATTTAGAGCTGAAATAAAATTATTTGAGACAAACTGAACTATGACTATATGTCAGTGCAGAGGATACGACTCTGTGCTACAGACCTCCTCACTGTCTGAGCGCTTCTCTCGCTCGTGCTCATCGTCAACCTGCAAACATCAGATCAGATATTTAAAGATGTCTAGAAATGTTTAAATTGGAACTGAACAAAAGGATGAATGAAAAGGACTAATCAGTACATACAGGGATTGCACAGACCAGTCCAATGAGACACACTGCAATGAACACGACCTTCATATTCTCCTGTGATCGCTAAGGATGAAAGATATGGATATGAACATTATTCATTCATTTACAGAGCTACAGAGGTACAAACAGAACACATCATCTTACCTTCAGAAGAAAACGTTAGAACAGACTGAAGTTGTTGAACTCAAGTTGTGAATGCAGGACTTGTACGTGGGCCGCCTTTTTAAAGAAATCTACAACCCATAACTGACCAATCAGCTTGGTGTAAGATTAAATTATTCTGCACTACATATTATTTAGCAATATAACCACAACACAGTAGAATGCACTGATTCAGGCTGCCTTGTTTACTGTAAGGGTGTTTCAGTCAATTTGGCTTACACCTGAGCTAAAGCGCTTATGATGAAACGTGATGAAATTGCATCTGATTCTTCCCTGGAAGGAACTGTGTCATCAATTTGGTCATATTAAATGCTGCTAAGTGCCTTTTAGGCTAAACATTTCTAAATGTAAGCACTGTGATTATGTGGTAGCTCTCAACACTCTCTGTTCCATCATGTGGATTGCTGAAGAATCTGGGCGTCTCATTTCATGTTCATGAACATCACGTTTCTAAAGTAGCTTTTTTATCATCTCAGAAATTCAATTCAATTCAATTTTCACAAAGTAGCTTAACAGAAATATATAAATTCTGGATATTACATTTACATTTGCATTTACAAATTACATAAATTGATAAAATTATCCCTAACAAGCAAGACAGTGGTGATGGTGATGGTGGTGGTGAGGAAAAACTCCCTGAGACGACATGAGACAGAAACCTTGAGAGGAACTAGGCTCAAAAGTGAATCAATATTGTAAATACTTGTAAATAATTTCCCTTCTATAACTGTGTACTTTGTACTAAATAGTCAAAAAGTGCAATTGTGTTACCAGGTACTTACGAGCTTATGAGCAACTTATGAATTTGAGCATCAGAGCTATTTCTGAATTCATTAATTTGTTGAAGTTGTCAGCTGTTCAGTGACTCAGACTCGAGAGCAAAACTGTTCAAAGGAATTGCAGCCCTAAAGCTATCCAAGTGTGACATGGTGGAAAAAGTTCCGAGTTTATTTGTTTCCTTGCATTTATACTTTTTCACTTTGCTGTGGTTATTTTGTACATTATATGACTGAATTGATTTTCTGCTGTGCTTTTATTTTATTTGTGTTTTTAGCTTGAAATGTGTGTGGTATTGTGTAATGATGCATGTTTCACTTCCTGCTGTTACTCATGTGATCTGGATCATTTCTTTGCACCTGTTTGATTTCTCCTTATGCAATGAACAATGCGATGAAGAAGGAAAAATGGGTGGATGGAAGCTCGTGTAATAGAGAATGGCAGAGACAGAGGTAGTCGATGCTGAAACAAGATGCTAGAGATACAGTTAGGTCCATAAATATTTGGACAGAGGCAACATTTTTCTAATTTTGGTTCTGTACATTACCATAATGAATTGTGAACAAAACAATTCAGATGGAGTTGAAGTTCAGACTTTCAGCTTTAATTCAGTGGGTTGAACAAAATGATTGCATAAAAATGTGAGGAACTAAAGCATTTTTTAAACGCAATCCCTTCATTTCAGGGATTCAAAAGTAATTGGACAAATTAAATAATTGTAAATAAAATGTTCATTTCTAATACTTGGTTGAAAACCCTTTGTTGGCAATGACTGCCTGAAGTCTTGAACTCATGGACATCACCAGATGGTGTGTTTCCTCCTTTTTAATGCTCTGCCAGGCCTTTACTGCAGCGGTTTTCAGTTGCTGTTTGCTTGTGGGCCTTTCTGTCTGAAGTTTAGTCTTTAACAAGTGAAATGCATGCTCAATTGGTTTGAGATCAGGTGACTGACTTGGCCATTCAAGAATATTCCACTTCGTTGCTTGAATAAACTCCTGGGTTGCTTTGGCTTTATGTTTTGGGTCATTGTCCATTTGTATTATGAAACGCCGACCAATCAGTTTGGCTGGATTTGAGCACACAGTATGTCTCTGAATACCTCAGAATTCATCCGGCTGCTTCTGTCCTGTGTCACATCATCAATAAACACTAGTGACCCAGTGCCACTGGCAGCCATGCATGCCCAAGCCATCACACTGCCTCCGCCGTGTTTTACAGATGATGTGGTATGGTTTGGATCATGAGGTGTACCACACCTTCGCCATACTTTTTTCTTTCCATCATTCTGGTAGAGGTTGAGCTTGGTTTCATCTGTCCAAAGAATGTTCTTCCAGAACTGTGCTGGCTTTTTTAGATGTTTTTTAGCAAAGTCCAAGCTAGCCTTTTTATTCTTGAGGCTTATGAGTGGCTTGCACCGTGCAGTGAACCCTCTGTATTTACTTTCATGCAGTCTTCTCTTTATGGTAGATTTGGATATTGATACGCCTACCTCCTGGAGAGTGTTGTTCACTTGGTTGGCTGTTGTGAAGGGGTTTCTCTTCACCATGGAAATTATTCTGCGATCATCCACCACTGTTGTCTTCTGTTGGCATCCAGGTCTTTTGGCATTGATGAGTTCACCAGTGCTTTCTTTCTTTCTCAGGATGTACCAAACTGTAGATTTTGCCACTCCGAATATTGTAGCAATTTCTTGGATGGGTTTTTTTCTGTTTTCGCAGCTTAAGGATGGTTTGTTTCACCTGCATGGAGAGCTCTTTGACCGCATGCTTTCTTCACAGCAAAATCTTCCAAATGCAAGCACCACACCTCAAATCAACTCCAGGCCTTTAATCTGCTTAATTGAGAATGACATAACGAATGAATTTCCCACACCTGCCCATGAAATAGCCTTTGAGTCAATTGTCCAATTACTTTTGGTCCCTTTAAAAACAGGGTGGCACATGTTAAGGAGCTGAAACTCCTAAACCCTTCATCCAATTTTAATGTGGATACCCTCAAATGAAAGCTGAAAGTCTGGACTTTATGTCCATGTCCATTATATAACTATAACTTGAATATGTTTCAGTAAACAGGTAAAAAAACAAAAATTTGTGTCAGTGTCCAAATATATATGGACCTAACTGTATGACTGGTGAAGCGGATAAATTGGAGCAGCCGTGCTGGTGACTACAAGTGGTTTGGCCACAAGTAGAATGAGCGTTCAGATTACCATGGTGCATTACAGAGATAGACAGAGTTAAAACTCTGCCCACTGGTGTGAGGATGAAGATCATTATGACTTTGCCACAAATGGTGGTTGTAATGGGACAAATTACTGCTGGTTTTCCTTTATCTCTGTCAACAAAATCCGTAATCATCACGAACCCAGTGACGACCCAGTATCTATGAGATATGGCCAACGCAGAGTTAGTGCATGCTGTAGGCCTGGTTGATCCTCATGCTTAAGGTTGAGGACATTTTGGTGTGCTTCCTTTTCAATAAAAGATTAGTTTTCTGTCAAGACATTTTGAGGATGTATCACTATTTGTAATTGCTTTATTTATTTATTTATTTATTTATTTCTGAGCATTACAGTGATATCTTTTGAGTTTTTAGTATTCATATTTCCATCTGAAAGGGTTGGTAACTGGGTTTGATGTTCTTTAATTTGGGAAGCTGACCTGTTGTTTATGATTCTGAACGATTTCATCAAAAGTCCCTCCCTGTGCTAGGACCTGGTTTTCTCAGGCAGTCTCCCATCCCAATACTAACCAGGCCCTTAAGGCACATCGGGTGGGGCTGATCTCCCTTTCTATCACCCTCATCCTCTTGCCTATTCCATAGCTAAGGTTACGTGGGAGTGATGTAGTGGTTAGCACTATCACCTCACAGCAAGAAGGTTCTGGGCTTGAGCCCAGTGGCTGACAAGGACCTTTCTGTGTGGAGTTTGCATGTTCTCCCTGTGTCTGTGTGGGTTTCCTCTGGGTGCTCTGGTTTCCGCCACAGTCCAAAGACATGCAGGTTAGGCTAATTGGTGGCTCTAAATTGACCGTAGGTGTGACTGTGAGTGTGAATGGTTGTTTGTCTCTATGTGTTATAGTGATGCTTGAAAGTTTGTGAATCCTTTAGAATTTTCTATATTTCTGCATAAATATGACCTAAAACATCATCAGATTTTCACACAAGTCCTAAAAGTAGATCAAGAGAACCCAGTGAAACAAATGAGACAAAAATATTACACTTGGTCATTTATTTATTGAAGAAAATGATTCAATATTACATATCTGTGAGTGGCAAAAGTATGTGAACCTTTGCTTTCAGTATCTGGTGTGACCCCCTTGTGCAGCAATAACTGCAACTAAACGTTTCCGGTAACTGTTGATCAGTCCTGCACACCGGCTTGGAGGAATTTTAGCCCACTCCTCCATACAGTACAGCTTCAACTCTGGGATATTGGTGGGTTTCCTCACATGAACTGCTCGCTTCAGGTCCTTCCACAACATTTAGAATGGATTAAGGTCAGGACTTTGACTTGGCCATTCCAAAATATTAACTTTATTCTTCTTTAACCATTCTTTGGTAGAACGATTTGCGTGCTTAGGGTCATTGTCTTGCTGCACAACCCATCTTCTCTTGAGATTCAGTTCATGGACAGATGTCCTAACATTTTCCTTTAGAATTCACTGGTATAATTCAGAATTCATTGTTCCATCAATGATGGCAAGCCGTCCTGGCCCAGATGCAGCAAAACAGGCCCAAACCATGATACGACCACCATCATGTTTCACAGATGGGATAAGGTTCTTATGCTGGAATGCAGTGTTTTCCTTTCTCCAAAAATAACGCTTCTCATTTAAACCAAAAAGTTATTGTGGCAGTGGGGCCGTGGTCAAGCGTCGGTCTGTGAATGGAGGGCAGAGTCAGGGAAGGTAAGTGGCAGAATCACTGCACCTGTGGGGAATTAACCTGTGTTTGTTTGTCTTCCCCAGTGACCGTGCCCTATAAGAGGAGAGGGAGAGCGGAGGAAGGGAGCTCTCCCCAACCTGAACACTGATGTGCATGCATGTGACTGGGAGAGTGAATGGTAGCAAAACTGAAAAGCGAAATAAATCAGTTAGTGAGAACTCAGTTCTGGCCTGCTGTGCTTCTGTGCTCCACCCACCTTAAACCATTTCCACAGTGTGCCACATGCAGGCACACCAGTGTTCAGGTTGGGGAGAGCTTCCTTCCTCTGCTCTCCCTCTCCTCTTATAGGACATGGTCACTGGGGAAGACACACAAACACAAGTTAATTCCCCTCAAGTGCAGTGATTCTGCCACTTACCTTCCCTGACTCCGCCCTCCATTCACAGACCAACGCTTGACCACGCCCCCACTGCCACAGTAATATTTTGGTCTCATCCGTCCACAAAACATTTTTCCAATAGCCTTCTGGCTTGTCCACGTGATCTTTAGCAAACTGCAGATGAGCAGCAATGTTCTTTTTGGAGAGCAGTGGCTTTCTCCTTGCAACCCTGCCATGCACACCATTGTTGTTCAGTTTTCTCCTGATGGTGGACTCATGAACATTAACATTAGCCAATGTGAGAGAGGCCTTCAGTTGCTTAGAACAGGGTTTCTCAAACTTCTTTGCTCTGGGGCCCAGTAATGTTAGGCCTTGGTGCTACAAGACCCTGCATAGGCCTATGCCTCTGTGCGCCCCCTGAACCCCCCCCCCACACACACACACACACACACACACACACATTGTGTGGGCCTCCATACTGTAGATACATACATACATACATAGTTTATTATTATTATTATTAATTTTTTTTTTTTAGTAGTACTTGTTACAAGTAGCAGGCTTATACCAGCATAACAATATTGTGGCTAAATAAGACCTAACAGGAGTGCATTGGCAGAATTGTAGAAAATTGCCAAATGACCAGTAACTGTCCAAAGATATGCCATTATAATTATAATTATTATTATTATTATTATTAGTAGTAGTAGTAGTAATAGTAGTAGTAGTAGTAGTACAACCCCGATTCCAAAAAAGTTGGGACAAAGTACAAATTGTAAATAAAAACGGAATGCAATGGTGTGGAAGCTTCAAAATTCCATGTTTTATTCAGAATAGAACATAGATGACATATCAAATGTTTAAACTGAGAAAATGTATCATTTAAAGAGAAAAATTAGGTGATTTTAAATTTCATGGCAACAACACATCTCAAAAAAGTTGGGACAAGGCCATGTTTACCACTGTGAGACATCCCCTTTTCTCTTTACAACAGTCTGTAAATGTCTGGGGACTGAGGAGACAAGTTGCTCAAGTTTAGGGATAGGAATGTTAACCCATTCTTGTCTAATGTAGGATTCTAGTTGCTCAACTGTCTTAGGTATTTTTTGTCGTATCTTCCGTTTTATGATGCGCCAAATGTTTTCTATGGGTGAAAGATCTGGACTGCAGGCTGGCCAGTTCAGTACCCAGACCCTTCTTCTACACAGCCATGATGCTGTAATTGATGCAATATGTGGTTTGGCATTGTCATGTTGGAAAATGCAAGGTCTTCCCTGAAAGAGACGTCGTCTGGATGGGAGCATATGTTGCTCTAGAACCTGGATATACCTTTCAGCATTGATGGCATCTTTCCAGATGTGTAAGCTGCCCATGCCACACGCACTAATGCAACCCCATACCATCAGAGATGCAGGCTTCTGAACTGAGTGCTGATAACAACTTGGCTCATCCTTCTCCTCTTTAGTCCGAATGACATGGCGCCCCTGATTTCAGTAAAGAACTTCAAATTTTGATTCGTCTGACCACAGAACAGTTTTCCACTTTGCCACAGTCCATTTTAAATGAGCCTTGGCCCAGAGAAGACGTCTGCGCTTCTGGATCATGTTTAGATACGGCTTCTTCTTTGAACTATAGAGTTTTAGCTGGCAACGGCAGATGGCACGGTGAATTGTGTTCACAGATAATGTTCTCTGGAAATATTCCTGAGCCCATTTTGTGATTTCCAATACAGAAGCATGCCTGTATGTGATGCAGTGCCGTCTAAGGGCCCGAAGATCACGGGCACCCAGTATGGTTTTCCGGCCTTGACCCTTATGCACAGAGATTCTTCCAGATTCTCTGAATCTTTTGATGATATTATGCACTGTAGATGATGATATGTTCAAACTCTTTGCAATTTTACACTGTCGAACTCCTTTCTGATATTGCTCCACTATTTGTCGGCGCAGAATTAGGGGGATTGGTGATCCTCTTCCCATCTTTACTTCTGAGAGCCGCTGCCACTCGAAGATGCTCCTTTTATACCCAGTCATGTTAATGACCTATTGCCAATTGACCTAATGAGTTGCAATTTGGTCCTCCAGCTGTTCCTTTTTTGTACCTTTAACTTTTCCAGCCTCTTATTGCCCCTGTCCCAACTTTTTTGAGATGTATTGCGGTCATGAAATTTCAAATGAGCCAATATTTGGCATGAAATTTCAAAATATCTCACTTTCGACATTTGATATGTTGTCTATGTTCTATTGTGAATACAATATCAGTTTTTGAGATTTGTAAATTATTGCATTCTGTTTTTATTTACAATTTGTACTTTGTCCCAACTTTTTTGGAATCAGGGTTGTAGTTGTAGAAGGCCTATTATTATTATTATTATTATTATTATTATTATTATTATTGCTTCAGCCTAAACTATTATTAAACAAGGGAAACTAACAGAAGTGCTTTGGCTTTGAGATTATTGCCAAATTACATAAATATACTGATATGTAGGACCAATAATTTGACTATTATTATTATTATTATTATTATTATTATTATTATTATTATTATTAATAACCTATTATTACCATTTGCATAAGAACCATTAAACCAAGATTTTTTTTTTACTTTTGTGTTTTAGATTTTTTTTTTTAAACTACACCTTTGAACTTGAAGCACTGCCAAACAGTGCCTCAATAACATACACACACTTATAAAATGGTCTACCAGAAACATGGGACCTCAAACCGAGAAACCTAAAGACCCACTGTAGCCCTAATACTGACTGATTACACAGTCCCAGTATGAAGAAGGGAGAACTGAATGTAGGCTACGTGCTGACTTTTAACCTCAAATGACAGGCCCAGTCACCCACAGAGATTTGGTAAAAGAAAAGTCAGCATTCTAATGCGAAGGATGTGCCTGCTTTCTCGCCACTAACAGGTCGAAATGAGGAAGACAGGGTGACAAGGCCACTCGGAGCGTGTTTTCTGAGTTGAGTCTGTTTCGGTATTTTGTCTTTGGGGCTGTCAAATGTGAAAATGCGGTCTCGCAGAGGTATGTTGAATGGAAAGGCATCAGTGTTTTCACTGCCATCTCACTCAGCTGGGGATATTCATCACAGCATGACAGCCGGAATTCAGACAAAGAAAGTCGACCAAATCTTGACTGCAGACCAGCATCGCACGAAAGCTCCAGAAGTTTATCCTGCACCACAGGTGGCAGAGCGCTCGTTTCTGGGTTGGTGAACGGATCTCTTACCCATTGCTTTTCCTTGAGATGGGATTTTGAGGGGAAGTATGAATCAAAATGACACAGTGTTTCGGTAAGGTCTTGCACGATCACTGCCGGCACCTGCCCCAAATCCACACATTCATCAGCCAGAGACGACAGACAGCCGAACATGTCAAACACACCTCTATTAACTCTGTTGGTCCAGACTGAGAGCTTCTTTTTGAAAGCCATGAATTTATCATTGGCTTGAAAAAATGTCACACGCTTGGCCTTGGATTGACAGGTTTAGCATATTGAAATGGTCCAGGATGTCAGAAAGATAAGCTACCTTTATAAGGCAAGACTGATCTCTCAGGTGATCGGCAAGATTGGACTGTTTATTTGTCAAGAATGCCTCAACCTCATGCCTCAACTCGTACACTCTGTTCACCACTTTACCCCGTGACAGCCAACGAACCTCAGAGTGCAAGAGCAGATGAACATGATCTGCACTAATCTCATCACACAGAGCTGTAAATAGATGGGAATTTGTCGGATTGGTCTTAATGAAGTTCACTATTTTGACCACTTGATTTAAAACTTCATGAAGCTCTGTGGACAGGAGTTTCGAGGCAAGTACCGCTCAATGAATAACAGTGCGTTGCCTACACTGATGGTGAAACGGCTTTTACCCGAGCAACAACTGTTGTGCCTGCCGGTCATAGCCACTGCCCCATCTGTGCAGACACCGATGCAATGCCCCCATATCAACCCATGCCCAGAGATGTACCCATCAAGCATATGGAATATTTCTCCAGCGGTTGTGGTCCCTGGAAGCACCTTAGAAAACAAAAAATCCTCATGAAACTGGCCCTCATGAGCATATCTGATGTAGACCAGAAACATAGCCAAGTTAAAGAGATCCGTGGTCTCCATGGGCATCGCCACCATTGAATGTGAAGGGGACATGTCCCCCTCACATTTCATAATTCTTCGTTTCGACCCCCCACACATTTAACATAAAATATTAATTCACCCAGCGCCGTTTCTATTAGGGGTGTGCAAAAATATCGATACTGCGATATATCGCGATACTTTGTCTTCCGATTCAATATCGATACTCAAAATTTGAATATCAATATTTTTTCAAATAATAAAATCATGTTTCAGACGGGTTGTGAATCCAGTACGACTTCCGCACCTCCGCTCCGCGAGGTGTCGCTGTGCCGCTACCTCACTGCAAGGCACTCTTCGTCTTCTCTTTTTTCCCTGGCGGTTGCAGTGAGGAAAAAAAACAGGCGAGCATGGCTATTAACATAAACCTAGAGACGCCGCCGAACTTTAAGGCAGATGTTTGGAGGCACTTTGGATTCCAAAGGAAAGGAGAAAAAAAACAGTGAGCCGGACAAAGAGAATGCACTTTGCAAAACCTGTTTCGCTCCAATTAAATTAAGATGCTCCAATTAAGATGCCCACTGCACTTTTCAATGTGTTTCAGACAGTGTGTTGTTCCTGCAAAATAAGCACAAGTTAAATGTTCTCAGGTATATGTTCTCAAGTTTACAAAGAACAAATTGATATTAGTGTTAGCACTGAAATGTATGTGCAGTCTGCAGTGTAAGTTTTAAGTTTTCATAAAACAATTTGATTCTGCTTGTTAAGCAGCACTGATGTGTCCATGCTTACAGAAAAGTTGATAATACTAGCACTGAAATGGGAATTTTCTGTATGTTGTAGTGAAGCAACTCTTGGTTTTGCCAGCAGTGGAATAGAGACAAATATATGTCTGGCAAGAGTGTGTAGTTATGTATGTGAAATGTAATTTTACAGTGGTCAATAAATTCTGATTTTCTTCAGTGACACAGATATCGTGATGTGGTTGAAATTTCTTGCAATATATCGATTATCACAGAATCGCTGTACCGTGATATTATCGTTATCGTGGGCAAAATATCGCCATAGTATCGTATCGTGAGGTATCTGGTGATACCCAGCCTTAGTTTCTATTGCTTCGTGAAAGAATCCATTCCACTTGATAAGAGAAAACACAGACCACTGAAAATCCACTCCGGGTTTTCCGGGCGCTCCCTACAACAGCTCACCGCGCGCGAGTGAAGTGAATCTCAGCGCGAGCACAGAAATGTTGGTGCAGCTGCTGGAAAGTGGAGGAGGTGACGTCAGCCCCATTGCAACCTCACAATGCCTAGCTTTTGCTGAAACCTTATTCTTTTGTTATATGCCCTCAAAATTAACCCTAGGACACGTTAAATTAATATTCAGTTAAACAGTGAAATAAGCTTAGCCTAATGGGGTATTCTTGGTTGATGGTGAATAGTTTGCAGTATTTGCTCATCCCCAGACACAATGGACATAAGGACATTCTTTACAAAGAAGCGGAAAGTCAGTCAGAATTTCCCCACAGGACAGGGTTTTTTGTCCCAATGGAAATGTTAGTGCAGTTAGCTGGCTAGTCAATGTTAGGAGATGTATCAACTAGCTTAACGTTAGCTATCATTTAATTCAAACCCAGTAGGCCTGCCTGACTGTAATGCCAAGAATGAGGTCAAGTCTGCTCTGATGATATTTATTGATTCCTTGTTTTGTCTGGTCTTTGGCAGTTTTCTGGAAAGTAAGATGGAAAATCAGTGTATGAAGTAATAGTAGAGAGGAAAGCGATGGAGAGAGATGGATGTTATTCCAGGTGGATTGTGAAGGAAAGGGGGATAAAAGTTATGAAGTGGTAGAAATTGTGGTGGCACCAATATAAGGAGTTATATCTATAAATCTATTTGTTATACTAATCTGTAAATGCTAGTACCACCATTGCATGTAGGTTGACAAAACTGCACTTGTTCATTGTGTGAAGTTCTCTTTTATGTGTTGTTGCTTGACCCAGTGTAATTTTGTGTTATGAAGACTGCATGATGCCATACCATTTTTGTTATGAGTATCACTAAATTGGAAAAAAGTAAAATGCACCCACTAAAGTCACTGTTGGTGGTGAACAAAATTGCACCTGTTCATTGTGTGAAGTTATTTTTTATGCGTCACCGTTGCTTGACACAGTGTGATTTTGTGTTATGAAGTTTGCATGATGCCATGTCATGCCTGGTCATTGTGTGAAATTATGAATATTCTTATTTTTAAACATACAGTTGAGTGTCACTATTGCTTGGCACAGTGGCATGTTGTGTTACATCTAAAACTAAATAGAAAACACAAAATAAAAAGTAAAATGCACCCATAAAGTCATTGTTGGTGATAAATTGTGTCACATTCATCTCATTATCTTAGGCGTAGCGGTGGGTTTAAAAACAGGCTGATGAATATATGGACTAGTTGAATGAGGACTTATTGTTGAGTCTCTAAAATAGTCATTGAATTAAGTGACTTTTGTAGGTAAAATTAGGTGTTTAACAACCTGTTAAAAATACACCAGAATGCAGGAAATGGCATCTAATTAATTAAAAATTTTCTGGCGGAGGAACCCCCGCCAGTGTGTCCCCCCCACATTAAAAATGCTTCTGACGCCCCTGGTGGTCTCATCCAATTGAATGGCAAACCAGTCAGATGACTTTGCCCTTTCTAAAATTTGCATTTCAATGTCTGCCACCATATCGTCAGTTCGACGACAGACTGTGTCATTTGACAGGGGAATCTCTTTTACTTTGGCTGCAGCAGCTGGACCCAACACCTCACTACAAACAGTAACAATCGAAGGCATACTTCTCCCCAATTATGAAGGGTGCCTGACATTTGGAAATGTGGTGTGAAATCATGTATGATGCCTTTGTTAGCTTTTCATTCTCGGTCAAATTACTTTTCAACACTTTAGTTTGGGTGGCCAATTCATCACGTTTTCTTCTGAAAAAATCCTCTGATTTATCCTTGATATGCGAATATTTAGTTTCCAAATGCCGACGTAATTTGGATGGCTTCATACCTTCGTTGCTTAGCATGGTTTGACAGATAACACAGATTGGTTTCGGGGGACAACTATCACTTGAAATAAAGCCGAATTGTATGTATGAAGGGTCGTAATTGTGAGTGAATGGGCGATATTTTTTTGCCTCTGGCTCATGTTGTGTATCTGCACTGTCAAATGGGTGCTTTCCAAAGAAAGAGTCAAGAGTAGCTTGCTTTGAACATGCCATGATATTGCTCTCATAAAGCGTGTGTGCGCGAATGACTGGACTTGGGCCAGAATGAATGAATGAATAAGTGCAAATGTGCAACCTTGCGCGGGCAGGAATGCTTAACATTCTAGAATGGGGGGGTAGGACTTATGCTACGTGGCACACAGTGACAAAAGCACTGAGAGCAGAGCCAGCCAATTGCTCTTCTACATAATCTGATTGACAGTGACCAGTAATTTAAAATTATAATACTGACTACTAGTGCAGAGGCAGGCTTGCGGACCGACGGTAATCTTCTCACGGACCGGTACCAGTCCACGGCCCATAGATTGAGAAACACCGGCTTATAAGTTACCCTGGGGTCCTTTGTGACCTCGCCGACTACTCCACGCCTTGCTCTTGGAGTGATCTTTGTTGGTCGATCACTCCTGGGGAGGGTAACAATGGTCTTGAATTTCCTCCATTTCTACACAATCTGTCTGACTGTGGATTGGTGGAGTCCGAAGTCTTTAGAGACGGTTTTGTAACCTTTTCCAGCCTGATGAGCATCAACAACGCTTTTTCTGAGGCCCTCAGAAATCTCCTTTGTCCATGCCATGATACACTTCCACAAACGTGTGTTGTGAAGATCAGACTTTGATAGATCCCTGTTCTTTAAATAAAACAGGGTGCCCACTCACACCTGATTGTCATTCCATTGATTGAAAACATCTGACTCGAATTTCACCTTCAAATTAACTGGTAATCCTAGAGGTTCACATACTTTTGCCACTCACAGATATGTAATATTGGATCATTTTCCTCAACAAATCAATGACCAAGTATAATATTTTTGTCTTATTTGTTTAACTGGGGTCTCTTGATCTACTTTTAGGACTTGTATGAAAATCTGATGATGCTTTAGGTCATATTTATACAGAAATATAGAAAATTCTAAAAGGTTCACAAACTTTCAAGCACTACTGTAGCCCTGAGATGATCTGGTGACTTGTCCAGGGTGTACCCCGCCTCTCACCCATAGTCAGCTGGGACAGGCCCCAGCTTGCCCATTATAATGGATGGATGGATTTTTCATACCGTCCTAACTTTTTCTGATTTGGAGTTGTAATAATATTATTTTTAATTACTTCATAAAGTGAATATCACTTACTGATATAGACTAACTTTTATCTTGGAAATAGTTTTATTTCTGTTGTGAATGTTTCCTTTTGATTCACATTTTTAAATCGAAAAGTTATTTTATTCATCAAAGCATTTTCAAAAGGTTGAGTCTGATGTGTGTTATATTCATTCTGTTTTTTTATTGTCTTCTCCTTGTTCATGAGCCTTTCTATTATTTAATTCAATACTACTTGTGACAAAACCACACAGAATCAGAATTATTGGAGGTGTTTTATTGAAGCAACCAATTAACAAGAACATAAACACATGAATAAGTGTTTTGAAGTGTCCTCAATTTAGTTTAGTTTAAATTACCATGACATAAAACAAAGTGTAAAGTACCATTTAGATATTAATCATACGCTTTCAACAGAAACTGGGCTACTCTGAGCTAAAAGCCGACATTTTCTGAGCAAACCCAGGGCAAGAAATAGTACAGTTTATCTCCCAGAGGCAGGAGAGGATGGAGTTGGTGATGCTGGAACTGGAGCAGGAGTGAGAAGTGAGAAAAGAACCTGTATGAGCTGAAGGATCTGATCCTGGTTTGGCTGATTCAGTGAAGGAGTAATAGGCAATGCCTGTTTATTACAAACACACATCAAGACATAGAAAGTGAAAAAGATGCATCAATGTCTAAACCAAAATTTCTATCTTTGAGTTGAAAGTAAAGACTTTGATCTGAATGAATTGGTTTCACAGTCTTTACAAACCTCATGAGAGTTGGAGATGTGCGAGCGAGTCTCACGATCATGATTAGTTTCAGGCTGAAAGACAGGAAGTTGGCAGGTAAGTAGATAAATAAATTAAAAAATATGAGACTACTTACTGTTGAAATAAATAAATACATACTTGGATGGCCAAGGCCAAGCCGATGAGACACAACAAAAAGACTGCAGTCTTCATATTTCCTTCTTTTTCAGCTACAAGAAGAAAAAAAAATTAGTGTACATTTTTATGATGGTTATTTATGTCGGCAGAGACATTACAATGCAAACTTAAATCACTTACCTTCCCTGATGTCTTGAACTAGACTAAACCAAGTTCATCTGATTCCACTACAGGACTTACAGTGGTGCTTGAAAGTTTGTGAACCCTTTAGAATTTCTTATTTCTGCATAAATATGACCTAAAACATCATCAGATTTTCACACAAGTCCTAAAAGTAGATAAAGAGAACCCAGTTAAACAAATGAGACAAAAATATTGTACTTGGTCATTTATTTATTGAGGAAAATGATCCAATATTACATATCTGTGAGTGGCAAAAGTATGTGAACCTTTGCTTTCAGTATCTGGTGTGACCCCCTTGTGCAGCAATAACTGCAACTAAACATTTCCGGTAACTGTTGATCAGTCCTGCACACCGGCTTGGAGGAATTTTAGCCCATTCCTCCGTACAGAATGGCTTCAACTCTGGGATGTTGGTGGGTTTCCTCACATCAACTGCTCACTTCAGATCCTTCCACAACATTTCGATTGGATTAAGGTCAGGACTTTGACTTGGCCATTCCAAAACATTAACTTTATTCTTCTTTAACCATTCTTTGGTAGAATGACTTGTGTGCTTAGGGTCGTTGTCTTGCTGCATGACCCACCTTCTCTTGAGATTCAGCTCATGGACAGATGTCCTGACGTTTTCCTTTAGAATTTGCTGGTATAATTCAGAATTCATTGTTCCATCAATGATGGCAAGCCGTCCTGGCCCAGATGCAGCAAAACAGGCCCAAGCCATGATACTACCACCACCATGTTTCACAGATGGGATAAGGTTCTTGTGCCGGAATGCAGTGTTTTCCTTTCTCCAAACATAACGCTTCTCATTTAAACCAAAAAGTTATATTTTGGTCTCATCCATCCACAAAACATTTTTCCAATAGCCTTCTGGCTTGTCCACGTGATCTTTAGCAAACTGCAGACGAGCAGCAATGTTCTTTTTGGAGAGCAGTGGCTTTCTCTTTGCAACCCTGCCATGCACAGCATTGTTGTTCAGTGTTCTCCTGATGGTGGACTCATGAACATTAACATTAGCCAATGTGAGAGAGGCCTTCAGTTGCTTAAGAAGTTACCCTGGGGTCCTTTCTGACCTCGCCGACTATTACACGCCTTGCTCTTGGAGTAATCTTTGTTGGTCGACCACTCCTGGGGAGGGTAACAATGGTCTTGAATTTCTTCCATTTGTACAAAATCTGTCTGACTGTGGATTGATGGAGTCCAAACTCTTTAGAGATGGTTTTGTAACCTTTTCCAGCCTGATGAGCATCAACAACGTTTTTTTCTGAGGTCCTCAGAAATCTCCTTTGTTCGTGCCATGATACACTTCCACAAACATGTGTTGTGAAGATCAGACTTTGATAGATCCCTGTTCTTTAAATAAAACAGGGTGCCCACTCACACCTGATTGTCATCCCATTGGTTGAAAACACCTGACTCTAATTTCACCTTCAAATTAACTGCTAATCCGAGAGGTTCACATACTTTTGCCACTCACAGATATGTAATATTGGATCATTTTCCTCAATAAATAAATTACCAAGTATAATATGTTTGTCTCATTTGTTTAACTGGGTTCTCTTTATCTACTTTTAGGACTTGTGTGAAAATCTGATGATGTTTTAGGTCATATTTCTGCAGAAATATAGAAAATTCTGAAGGGTTCACAAACTTTCAAGCACCACTGTAAATATGATGAGGAAGGATGATGATGACAAGTCCTTCTCCACATCCTTCTTCCTGATTTGCTATGAGAAATTTCGACATATGCACATTGCTAAAGAGAGATAATACCAGAGATCAACAAGGTGTGAAGAAAAACAAGAAGTTTTACAAATTTCTTCAGTCTGTGGTGTGATTATACATTAATACAGAGCAAGTCAAGTCAACTTTATTGTCAAATATGCTATACATGCTCGACATACAGCACAGATGAAATTTCAGTCCTCTCTGACCCACGGTGCAAACAGGCAATGCAATAAATAAAAGTAAAAATAGAATAATTGAAAAAAAACAAACAATATAAACAGTATAAACACTCTCGATAAGAACTAGACATAGACTAAACACTCAGACAAACAATATAAACAGTATAAATAAACAGTATAAACACTAGATAAGAACTAGACAGACTAAACACTCAGACAATATAAACAGTGTAAACACTAGATAAGAACTAGACAAAGACTAAACACTCAAACAGACAATATAAATAGTACAAACACTCTAGATAAGAACTAGACGTAGACTAAACACTCATATACATACATACACACACACACGTAAATTGGTGCAAATAAACAAACAGTCAAGGGCACTTGAGGTATAGCAGGTAAACATGAAATAAGCAGTATAAACAAGCTAGCAGCTGTTAAGGTGAGGTAGTGCGGAATAGTTGCTAGTTTGTTTATACTGCTTATTTCATGTTTACCTGCCATACCTCAAGTGCCCTTGACTGTTTGTTTATTTGCACCAATTTACGTGTGTGTGTATATACGGTATGAGTGTTTAGTCTACGTCTAGTTCTTATCTAGAGTGTTTGTACTGTTTATATTGTCTGAGTGTTTAGTCTTTGTTTGGTTCTTATCTAGTGTTTACACTGTTTATATTGTCTGAGTGTTTAGTCTGTCTAGTTCTTATCTAGTGTTTATACTGTTTATTTATGCTGTTTATATTGTTTGTCTGAGTGTTTAGTCTATGTCTAGTTCTTATCGAGAGTGTTTATACTGTTTATATTGTTTGTTTGTTTTTTTCAATTATTCAATTTTTATTTTTATTTATTGCATTGCCTGTTTGCACCGTGGGTCAGAGGGGACTGAAATTTCATCTGTGCTATATGTCGAGCATGTATAGCATATTTGACAACAAAGTAAATAATTGCAAAAGCATTACAAAATGCACAGTGAAAAGTATTTATGATCACTGGAAGTTTTTGCTTTATATAAAATTACTAAAACATGGCAACATCAGGTGTTCAAACCCATAATAGTATAATTTTCTTCTAAATTTATCTTTGATTTCAGTTTTTTTTTCAAATATTGTTTTTATTTTCAGCTTTTGTAGAAATATGATTCCAACATTAGGATAATAAATCAAAATGATGAGTAATCACAAGTCAACAAACTAAAACAAATAATAATTCCAGTCATCCACAACTGAGACATCCATTGTAAATTAAGTACAGAGATTATAACCACACTGTTTTTGTTTTTCATTTTCCTTTATGACTCATTATTGGTTTGTATGTTCTACTAGATTTGTACTGCTCTAGTATAAATCTTTGAGCCAAGGTTACGCTAAAAGACACAACTTGTTCCTGATGTTTATTCACTTTATGATTGAGATCTGAATCTAGAGATTGTGATTTGCACTAAATAAAGATTTTCAGTTGAGTTCAGTTTCCAATAATGAACGTGTCACTTAGATTTCATTATCAATAATTCTGTAAATCAGGTTTGATTACCATGAACATGTTGAGGGCGATGAAGCCCAAATAATTTCCAAGGTAAGCCTAAGCGTGTATATATTTATTTCATAATTATAAATTTTTCACAGGGCGGCACGGTGGTGTAGTGGTTAGTGCTGTCGCCTCACAGCAAGAAGGTCCGGATTCGAGCCCCATGGCCGGCGAGGGCCTTTCTGTGTGGAGTTTGCATATTCTCCCCGTGTCCGCGTGGGTTTCCTCCGGGTGCTCCGGTTTCCCCCACAGTCCAAAGACATGCAGGTTAGGTTAACTGGTGACTCTAGATTGACCGTAGGTGTGAATGGTTGTCTGTGTCTATGTGTCAGCCCTGTGATGACCTGGCGACTTGTCCAGGGCGTACCCTGCCATTCGCCCGTAGTCAGCTGGGATCGGCTCCAGCTTGCCTGCGACTATGTAGAACAGGATAAAGTGGCTAGAGATAATGAGATGAGATGAGAATATACAATTAGTCTCTGGCTATGTGAGTACGCCGATGATGTACGACTCCACACAACAGACCTCAGTACTGGATGAGTGCTTCTCTTACTCATCATTGACCTGCAAACGCTTGAGTTTTGGCACACATTTACTGAAGGGAAGAAAGATAAAAAAAAAAAAAACTATAAGAACTTATCAGCCAAGTTGTTTGACTGCAAATTTTGACAGTGAAAAAAAAAAGTTTTAGTCATTTATTTGTCGCACTCTTCAGAAATCTGGTTGAACTAGAGCTGTGGATATCGGCAGGTAGGAAACACAGAGAATTTGGGAGTATTCAGTTTGCATAATAACAGACCAGTCAGCACTGGGATTATTCAGGTGGAAAAATAAAATAGCTTGATACAGAATCATCACCCCAGCATCACACCTTATTTGGGAACAGGAAGTCAGCACAGGTAAAGGAGGACTGAAATTGTAAGAGTGTTTCACAGAGATTCAGTTACACCTGAACAAACAAGTCCTTGTGAAATATGTTTTGAAATCATATGCAATATCACCAGCATGAACATTAGCTGTTGATATTCATGTTTTGAAAAACACTGTCACAATAACACGAGCAAAAAACCAACACCATCATAAATCATTCATCACAAACATTATCAGAGATTACTGAGCGGAAACACCTTCATGGGTTGTTACTAATCTAACGCATCAATGTTCTTGTAGTCATTGTTCAGTGTTTATTAGTAAAATGCCTGGTTGGGTTTAACTGTAGTTCTGGCCAACACACAACCTTTGGAGAGACAGAGGTGGAATAATTATCCATCAGTTCACCATGCAGAGTTTGTTTGTAATATTTCATCTTGCATGATTTCATGGCAATTATCATTTGTATTGATCCTAATGAACCTCAAATTTTCATTTAAATGATACCTGCATTAGCAAACATTTTACCTTGTGATGACGTTGACCCATTGTTTGGTTCCCAAATCTCTTCAGTTCATCTGCTGCTTATAACAATAATAAGTCCATATCATTCCATATCACAACTCATAAACATATCTAATGTCTCCTCTACTGAGAGGCTGTAGCATAAAACTGGGACTGGAAATCCATAGTTTTATTTATTTATCTGCAACCCCAAATCAGAAAAAGTTGGGATGGTATGTTGAAATTGAAATTATAACTGAAAACAGTAATTTGTAAATAACTTTTGACCTGTATTGCACAATAATAAGTCCATATCATTCCATATCACAACTCATAAACATATCTAATGTCTCCTCTACTGAGAGGCTGTGGCATAAAACTGGGACTGGAAATCCATAGTTTTATTTATTTATCTGCAACCCCAAATCAGAAAAAGTTGGGATGGTATGTTGAAATTGAAATTAAAACTGAAAACAGTAATTTGTAAATAACTTTTGACCTGTATTGCACTCAGAACAATACAGCAGCATATTATTTGATGTTTTACCTCATGAATTTTATTTATTTTTATTTTTATTTTTTCAAAATAAACACATTTCAATTTTGATTCTTGCAACACATTCCATAAAAAGTGGGGACTTTAAAGCATTTCCCACTTTATAATGTGCCCATTCTTTCTCATAACACTTAAAAGATGTTTAGGGACTGAAAACACCAAGTGACGAAATGTTTCAGGTGTTATTTTGTCCCATTCTTCCTGCAAACAGGTCTAAAGGTGTGCAACAGTACAGGGTCGTCACTGTCATATTTTTCATTTGTAAATTCTCCACACATTCTCTATTGGGGACAGAGGGAACACACCCTCCTCTTCCACAGCCACACCTTTGTAATGTGTGCAGAATGTGGTTTTATATTGTCTTTTGAAATCTCCCTGCAAAAGGTGTCTGACTGTGTTCATACTCTCTGCAATGAAACACAAGTCAAATTAAATTGAAAACTCATTGCTTTCTTTTTTATTATTATTTATTTATTTGCATTTCCCATACTGGGTGGCATGGTGGTGTAGTGGTTCGCACTGTCGCCTCACAGCAAGAAGGTTCTGGGTTTGAGCCAAGTGGCTGATGAGGACCTTTCTGTGTGGAGTTTGCATGTTCTCCCCATGTCTGGGTGGGTTTCCTCTGGGTGCTCTGGTTTCCGCCACAGTCCAAAGACATGCAGGTTAGGTTAATTGGTGGCTCTAAATTGACCATAGGTGTGAATGGTTGTTTGTCTCTATGTGTTAAAGTGATGCTTGAAAGTTTGTGAATCCTTTAGAATTTTCTATATTTCTGCATAAATATGACCTAAAACGTCATCAGATTTTCACACAAGTCCTAAAAGTAGATCAAGAGAACCCAGTAAAACAAACGAGACAAAAATATTATACTTGGTCATTTATTTATTGAAGAAAATGATCCAATATTACATATCTGTGAGTGGCAAAAGTATGTGAACCTTTGCTTTCAGTATCTGGTGTGACCCCCTTGTGCAGCAATAACTGCAACTAAACATTTCCAGTAACTGTTGATCAGTCCTGCACACTGGCTTGGAGGAATTTTAGCCCATTCCTCCATACAGTACAGCTTCAACTCTGGGATATTGGTGGGTTTCCTCACATGAACTGCTCGCTTCAGGTCCTTCCACAACATTTCGAATGGATTAAGGTCAGGACTTTGACTTGGCCATTTCAAAATATGAACTTTATTCTTCTTTAACCATTCTTTGGTAGAACGACTTGTGTGCTTAGGGTCGTTGCCTTGCTGCATGACCCACCTTCTCTTGAGATTCTGTTCATGGACAGATGCCCTGACATTTTCCTTTAGAATTCGCTGGTATAATTCAGAATTCATTGTTCCATCAATGATGGCAAGCCGTCCTGGCCCAGATGCAGCAAAACAGGCCCAAACCATGATACTACCACCATCATGTTTCACAGATGGGATAAGGTTCTTATGCTGGAATGCAGTGTTTTCCTTTCTCCAAACATAACGCTTCTCATTTAAACCAAAAAGTTATATTTTGGGGGCGGCACGGTGGTGTAGTGGTTAGCGCTGTCGCCTCACAGCAAGAAGGTCCGGGTTCAAGCCCCGTGGCTGGCGAGGGCCTTTCTGTGCTGAGTTTGCATGTTCTCTCCGTGTGGGTGTGCTCCGGTTTCCCCCACAGTCCAAAGACATGCAGGTTAGGTTAACTGGTGACTCTAAATTGACCGTAGGTGTGAGTGTGAATGGTTGTCTGTGTCTATGTGTCAGCCCTGTGATGACCTGGCGACTTGTCCAGGGTGTACCCTGCCTTTTGCCCGTCGTCAGCTGGGATAGGCTCCAGCTTGCCTGCGACCCTGTAGAAGGATAAAGCGGCTAGAGATAATGAGATGAGAAGTTATATTTTGGTCTCATCCATCCACAAAACATTTTTCTAATAGCCTTCTGGATTGTCCACGTGATCTTTAGCAAACTGCAGACGAGCAGCAATGTTCTTTTTGGAGAGCAGTGGTTTTCTCCTTGCAGCCCTGCCATGTACACCATTGTTGTTCAGTGTTCTCCTGATGGTGGACTCATGAACATTAACATTAGCCAATGTGAGAGCGGCCTTCAATTGCTTAGAAGTTACCCTGGGGTCCTTTGTGACCTCGCCGACTATTCCACTCCTTGCTCTTGGAGTGATCTTTGTTGGTCGACCACTCCTGGGGAGGGTAACAATGGTCTTGAATTTCCTCCATTTCTACACAATCTGTCTGACTGTGGATTGGTGGAGTCCAAACTCTTTAGAGATGGTTTTGTAACCTTTTCCAGTCTGATGAGCATCAACAATGCTTTTTCTGAGGTCCTCAGAAATCTCCTTTGTCCGTGTCATGATACACTTCCACAAACGTGTGTTGTGAAGATCAGACTTTGATAGATCCCTGTTCTTTAAATAAAACAGGGTGCCCACTCACATCTGATTGTCATCCCATTGATTGAAAACACATGACTCGAATTTCACCTTCAAATTAACTGGTAATCCTAGAGGTTCACATACTTTTGCCACTCACATATATGTAATATTGGATCATTTTCCTCAACAAATAAATGGCCAAGTATAATATTTTTGTCTCATTTGTTTAACTGGGTTCTCTTGATCTACTTTTAGGGCTTGTGTGAAAATCTGATGATGCTTTAGGTCATATTTATACAGAAATATAGAAAATTCTAAAAGGTTCACAAACTTTCAAGCACTACTGTAGCCCTGAGATGATCTGGTGACTTGTCCAGGGTGTACCCCGCCTCTCACCCATAGTCAGCTGGGACAGGCCCCAGCTTGCCCGTTATAATGGATGGATGGATTTTCCATACCGTCCTAACTTTTTCTGATTTGGAGTTGTAATAATATTATTTTTAATTACTTCATAAAGTGAATATCACTTACTGATATAGACTAACTTTTATCTTGGAAATAGTTTTATTTCTGTTGTGAATGTTTCCTTTTGATTCACATTTTTAAATCGAAAAGTTATTTTATTCATCAAAGCATTTTCAAAAGGTTGAGTCTGATGTGTGTTATATTCATTCTGTTTTTTTATTGTCTTCTCCTTGTTCATGAGCCTTTCTATTATTTAATTCAATACTACTTGTGACAAAACCACACAGAATCAGAATTATTGGAGGTGTTTTATTGAAGCAACCAATTAACAAGAACATAAACACATGAATAAGTGTTTTGAAGTGTCCTCAATTTAGTTTAGTTTAAATTACCATGACACAAAACAAAGTGTAAAGTACCATTTAGATATTAATCATACGCTTTCAACAGAAACTGGGCTACTCTGAGCTAAAAGCCGACATTTTCTGAGCAAACCCAGGGCAAGAAATAGTACAGTTTATCTCCCAGAGGCAGGAGAGGATGGAGTTGGTGATGCTGGAACTGGAGCAGGAGTGAGAAGTGAGAAAAGAACCTGTATGAGCTGAAGGATCTGATCCTGGTTTGGCTGATTCAGTGAAGGAGTAATATAGGCAATGCCTGTTTATTACAAACACACATCAAGACATAGAAAGTGAAAAAGATGCAGCAATGTCTAAACCGAAATTTCTATCTTTGAGTTGAAAGTAAAGACTTTGATCTGAATGAATTGGTTTCACAGTCTTTACAAACCTCATGAGAGTTGGAGATGTGCGAGCGAGTCTCACGATCATGATTAGTTTCAGGCTGAAAGACAGGAAGTTGGCAGGTAAGTAGATAAATAAATAAATAAATAAATAAATGTGAGACTACTTACTGTTGAAATAAATAAATACATACTTGGATGGCCAAGGCCAAGCCGATGAGACACAACAAAAAGACTGCAGTCTTCATATTTCCTTCTTTTTCAGCTACAGGAAGAAAAAAAAATTAGTGTACATTTTTATGATGGTTATTTATGTCGGCAGAGATATTACAATGCAAACTTAAATCACTTACCTTCCCTGATGTCTTGAACTAGACTAAACCAAGTTCATCTGATTCCACTACAGGACTTAAATATGATGAGGAAGGATGATGACGACAAGTCCTTCTCCACATCCTTCTTCCTGATTTGCTACAGTGGTGCTTGAAAGTTTGTGAACCTTTTAGAATTTTCTAGATTTCAGCATAAATATGAACTAAAATATCATCAGATTTTCACACAAGCCCTAAAAGTAGATCAAGAGAACCCAGTTAAACAAATGAGACAAAAATATTATACTTGGCCATTTATTTGTTGAGGAAAATGATCCAATATTACATATATGTGAGTGGCAAAAGTATGTGAACCTCTAGAATTACCAGTTAATTTGAAGGTGAAATTCGAGTCATGTGTTTTCAATCAATGGGATGACAATCAGATGTGAGTGGGCACCCTGTTTTATTTAAAGAACAGGGATCTATCAAAGTCTGATCTTCACAACACACGTTTGTGGAAGTGAATCATGGCACGAACAAAGGAGATTTCTGAGGACCTCAGAAAAAGCGTTGTTGATGCTTATCAGACTGGAAAAGGTTATAAAACCATCTCTAAAGAGTTTGGACTCCACCAATCCACAGTCAGACAGATTGTGTAGAAATGGAGGAAATTCAAGACCATTGTTACCCTCCCCAGGAGTGGTCGACCAACAAAGATCACTCCAAGAGCAAGGCGTGTAATAGTCAGCGAGGTCACAAAAGACCCCAGCGTAAATTGTAAGCAACTGAAGGCCTCTCTCACACTGGCTAATGTTAATGTTCATGAGTCCATCATCAGGAGAACACTGAACAACAATGGTGTGCATGGCAGGGTTGTAAGGAGAAAGCCACTGCTCTCCAAAAAGAACATTGCTGCTCATCTGCAGTTTGCTAAAGATCACATGGACAAGCCAGAAGGCTATTGGAAAAAGGTTTTGTGGATGATGAGACCAAAATAGAATTTTTTGGTTTAAATGAAAAGCATTATGTCAACCAACAAAGATCACTCCAAGAGCAAGGCGTGTAATAGTCAGCGAGGTCACAAAAGACCCCAGCATAAATTGTAAGCAACTGAAGGCCTCTCTCACACTGGCTAATGTTAATGTTCATGAGTCCATCATCAGGAGAACACTGAACAACAATGGTGTGCATGGCAGGGTTGTAAGGAGAAAGCCACTGCTCTCCAAAAAGAACATTGCTGCTCATCTGCAGTTTGCTAAAGATCATGTGGACAAGCCAGAAGGCTATTGGAAAAAGGTTTTGTGGACGATGAGACCAAAATAGAATTTTTTGGTTTAAATGAAAAGCATTATGTTTGGAGAAAGGAAAACGGCGCATTCCAGCATAAGAATCTTATCCCATCTGTGAAACATGGTGGCAGTAGTATCATGGTTTGGGCCTGTTTTGCTGCATCTGGGCCAGGACGGCTTGCCATCATTGATGGAACAATGAATTTTGAATTATACCAGCAAATTCTAAAGGAAAATGTCAGGACATCTGTCCATGAACTGAATCTCAAAAGATGGTGGGTCATGCAGTAAGACAACGACCCTAAGCACACAAATCGTTCTACCAAAGAATGGTTAAAGGAGAATAAAGTTAATGTTTTAGAATGGCCAAGTCAAAGTCCTGACCTTAATCCAATCGAAATGTTGTGGAAGGACCTGAAGCAAGTAGTTCATGTGATGAAACCCACCAACATCCCAGAGTTGAAGCTGTTCTGTACGGAGGAATGGGCTAAAATTCCTCCAAGCCAGTGTGCAGGACTGATCAACAGTTACCAGAAATGTTTAGTTGCAGTTATTTCTGCACAAGGGGGTCACACCAGATACTGAAAGCAAAGGTTCACATACTTTTGCCACTCACTGATATGTAATATTGGATCATTTTCCTCAATAAATAAATGACCAAGTACAATATTTTTGTCTCATTTGTTTAACTGGGTTCTCTTGATCTACTTTTAGGCCTTGTGTGAAAATCTAAAGATGCTTTAGGTCATATTTATGCAGAAATCTAGAAAATTCTAAAGGGTTCACAAACTTTCAAGCACCACTGTATGAGAAATCTCGACATATGCACATTGCTAAAGAGAGATAATACCAGAGATCAACAAGGTGTGAAGAAAAACAAGAAGCTTTTCAAATTTCTTCAGTCTGTGGTGTGATTATACGTTAATACAGAGCAAGTAAATAATTGCAAAAGCATTACAAAATGCACAGTGAAAAGTATTTATGATCACTGGAAGTTTTTGCTTTATATAAAATTACTAAAACATGGCAACATCAGATGTTCAAACCCATAATAGTATCATTTTCTTCTAAATTTATCTTTGATTTCAGTGGGGTTTTTTTTCAAATATTGTTTTTATTTTTAGCTTTTGTAGAAATATGATTACAACATTAGGATAATAAACTCAAAATGATGAGTAAACACAAGTCAACAAACTAAAACAAATCATAATTCCAGTCATCCACAACTGAAACATCCATTGTAAATTAAGTACAGAGATTATAACTACACTGATTTTGTTTTTTTTGTTTTTCATTTTCCTTTATGACTCATTATTGGTTTGTATGTTCTACTAGATTTGTTGAGTTCAGTTTCCAATAATGAACGTGTCACTTAGATTTCATTATCAATAATTCTGTAAATCAGGTTTGATTACCATGAACATGTTGAGGGCGATGAAGCCCAAATAATTTCCAAGGTAAGCCTAAGCATGTATATATTTATTTCATAATTATAAATTTTTCACAGGGCGGCATGGTGGTGTAGTGGTTAGTGCTGTCGCCTCACAGCAAGAAGGTCCGGGTTCGAGCCCCATGGCCGGCGAGGGCCTTTCTGTGCGGAGTTTGCATGTTCTCCCCGTGTCCGCGTGGGTTTCCTCTGGGTGCTCCGGTTTCCCCCACAGTCCAAAGACATGCATGTTAGGTTAACTGGTGACTCTAAATTGACCGTAGGTGTGAGTGTGAATGGTTGTCTGTGTCTATGTGTCAGCCCTGTGATGACCTGGTGACTTGTCCAGGGTGTACCCCGACTTTCGCCCGTAGTGTAGCTGGGATAGGCTCCAGCTTGCCTGTGACCCTGTAGAACAGGATAAAGCGGCTAGAGATAATGAGATGAGAGACATTTTTCACCTCTATAGCACCACTCAAAAGTTTGTACACCCCTACTCATTCATAAAGTAGGTTTTTCTCTAATGTGACTATTCTCTACATTGTAGAACAAAAGTGAAGACATAAAAAATATGAAATAACATCTGGAACATATCTGGAATTATGTGGTAAACAAAAAAAAGTGTTTAAAAGAACAAAATGTTTGATATTTTAGATTCTTTAAAGTATCCAGCGTTTACCTTGATGACGCTTTGCACACTGTTGGCATTATTTTAATCAGCTTCGTGAGGTATAGTCACCTGGAATGCTTTTCAGTGAACAGCTGTGCATCGACAAGTTTCAAACCTTCTTAATGTGTTTGAGATCAAACAGCAAATAGTAAATAATAAACATTCAAACAATAAAATAGCCCTATTTGACACCACAACTGCAGTAATCCATGTTATGAACCAAACTAAGTGAAGAGAAACAACATCCATCATTAATTTAAGACATGAAATGACTTTTAATTCATAAAAATAAAGAAATAACACTGAATTAGATAGAAGGTGTGTCCAGACTTTAGACTGGTTCTGCATGTTTGGTGATGAGTTCCTTTCTTGAGTAACAGTGCTGCTTGCTCAACTGTCTGGATAAAGTATAAATAGAGAGAAAGAAGCTGGAGACTGAGCTGAGAGAAGCAGAAGGTAAGTACAGTAACTTCCAGTGGTAGTGTCAAGAGTTAAGGTTAGTTGAATCAAATCCAAATATTGATGCTTGAATTTATACAAGGGTGAGTCAAATAAAAACCTTAAAATGACAGGAATTAGAATTGAATCTTTTTTTTTTATTTTTCTAGAGGAATCCAGATGTTAGATACTGAAACACTTGCACACATTTTAATATACTGCAAAATAATACACTTATCTGACACCTATTTGCAATAATCAATGCAAAATTATGTATCAGGATTTTCTTTGACTTGCCCTCACATGATGGCTGTAACTTGTGATTTTCCCAGCAGAAATGGGCATCCTCATTCTGGTGGCATTATTGTTTGTTGGAGCAATTGCTCATGTGAGTCGAATATTTTGTTGTTTTTCTTAAGTAAAAAAAAATTACAATTAATAAGTTGTTCTGGACCATTATCTCATATCTAAAATGGCTGTATGTGAGTTATATTTCGTTTGGCTATTTTGAGAAAATGGGCATAAAAGAAACAAGTGGTTGTCAGTGTGAAATAATTAAAGTCAGATACATACTGTACCATGAAAATAAATTTCTGACCTTTTTTACTGTACTTCTTCATATCTACAGCCAGAAAATGGCTGGCATCAAGGTCACCAAGGTCCTGGACCAGTGGGAGGAGGATTTTGGCCAATGGGAGGAGGTCCTGGACCAGTGGAAGGAGGATCTGAGCCAATGGGAGGGGTTCGTAAGCCAATAAGAGAAGGATCTGAACAGGATATTGGACAGGATTATGGATCTGTGAGGCCTTTAGATTATGCTGCACATAGAGGAGGACCACGCAGAGGAGGACCAGGTTGGGGAGGACCACGCAGAGGAGGACCAGGCTGGGGAGGACCACACAGAGGAGGACCATTCAGTGTAAACTAATGAATTAATTGTCTCAGTAATTCAATAGGAAACGTACCAGATTAATTCAGTCCCTGGTCGTATTTATACAGATCATAATGTGGACATTTACACTAAATAGACTTATATTATAGCAAATGACAAATATATAGAAATTGGCCAAATTGATTTATGTCCTATTAGGGCATTATTATAAATCAAACATAAGATTATCCAGCATGAATGAATGAATGAATGAATGAAGCCTTTATTGTCACGTAGTCACAAGTACTAGTGAAATTAGCTGTCAACCCGTCCGTACATATACATACATACAATTGACATGGGGGAATAGACAGGACAGGAAGACAGGGATGAAAAATACAGAGTAACATGAGGGAAGGGGAGGAGAAAAAAAGCAACCCCCACACTATGCTCCTACGGGGAGTGTGGGAACATTAAAAAAAACACCTCAGCACATAAGCACAGAATAACACAATACAACACGAAAACTCGAGACTCAAGGAGAAGGGGTGAGGGAGGGGGCGATCATGGGAGGGGGGAAAGGGGGGACAGGGGTGGGGGGAGGGGCAGAGGTATAGGTAACCCAGCACAACCAAGCAGTTCGGTCCTGCGCCTGACAACGGCGCTTACCCACTTGTCACACTGGGGGGTAAAAATGTTTGTCAAGGGCAGATTCACACTAGGAATGATTTCCTTGAACCACTCCTGAGAGTGATCATCCCCCTCCCCTGCTGGCCGGCACTCATAAGGTCCTGAGTGTGCTTATATTTCAAAGATCTTATCCGGTGTGATATACAATGTACCCAGGGCAACCTGGAGCAGTTGGGTGCCTTGCTCAAGGGCACTTCAGCCGTTCCCGTCAGTCTAGGGACTCAAACCAGTGACCTTTTGGTCCCAAAGCTGTTTCTCTAACCTTTAGGCCATGGATTCTCCATGGCCATGGCTGCATCCTCACAATACAGCTTTACTCACTGACTACAATTTGTTGTCATCAGGTGAGAACTTGACCTGTTATTAACTCAAACATTCTCCAGTGAACTGAAAAGTATACGCTATAGCATTCAGGTTCCATGAGGTGGGTGATCACCTCTTCCAAGCAGGCCAAGTGAACGACACATGAGCGAGGTACGCAGTGATCACCAGTGTTGTAGTCGAGTCACTAAACCTCGAGTCTGAGTCCAGTCTCGAGTCCCCAGTGTTCAAGTCCGAGTCAAGTCCAAGTCGTTAAAAAAAATTTGAGTCGAGTCCACTATTGATCCAAGTCGAGTCCGAGTCGAGTCCAACACTCCAACCGCACCAGAACGGTGGCTGTTGTAGTGCCATTAACATTAGCTTGTTCCTGAACATGATGTATGAACAGGTGAATGTGCATTCTCTTTGTCAGGGAGTGTGAAGTATTCTGTCAGAGATGGTTGGGAGACGGATGTAAGTGCAGAAGGCGTGTTTATTAATACAAGTGAAGACAGGTAAACAGTCCAGGGCTGGGTTTCCCGAAAGCCTCTTAAGGTCAAGTGTTTCTTTAATATATTTAACATATATTAATATATTTAAAATAATTAACAGAGAGTTAATTATTAAACATACAAAAAACATTATGAGTATATTTCAATATGGTCTGGAAACATGTATGGCTATCATCATGTCACACTGATTTCGCTACATTTTCATCAAATTTAACTCCATAAGGCCAGTGATTATCTAATTTACTGTCATAAATGAGACAAATTTCTGCACCTCTAACATTGTGCATGTGTGAGAGAGAGAGAGAGAGAGAGAGAGAGAGAGAGAGAGAGAGAATGTGCGCGAGAGAGATTTTGATCTGTGTGTACCTAAGGATATATATATATATATATATATATATATATATATATATATATATGGCGGCACGGTGGTGTAGTGGTTAGCGCTGTTGCCTCACAGCAAGAAGGTCCGGGTTCGAGCCCCGTGGCCGGCGAGGGCCTTTCTGTGCGGAGTTTGCATGTTCTCCCCGTGTCCGCGTGGGTTTCCTCCGGGTGCTCCGGTTTCCCCCACAGTCCAAAGACATGCAGGTTAGGTTAACTGGTGACTCTAAATTGACCGTAGGTGTGAGTGTGAGTGTGAATGGTTGTCTGTGTCTATGTGTCAGCCCTGTGATGACCTGGCGACTTGTCCAGGGTGTACCCCGCCTTTCGCCCGTAGTCAGCTGGGATAGGCTCCAGCTTGCCTGCGACCCTGTAGAAGGATAAAGCGGCTAGAGATAATGAGATGAGATGAGATATATATATATATATATATATATATACACACAGTGTGTGTGTATGTGTGTGTGTGTTTATATACATCTCCGCGCGCGCACATATAAAGGAGAACATTGCCAACTTGACCCATTAAAATAATCCTGAGTGTATGTTTGAGTAACAGTGAAATGAGCAGGAAGGGGAACACATTTACTTAGTTATTTACTTTATTATTTGCTCATTCTTTTGTGTGAGCTTTTATTCACTTATTAAAAAAAACGCTTGGAAAAAAAAAAAAAATATATATATATATATATATATATATATATATATATATATCCCAAAAATGTAAAATACTTTCAATTATTAATTACCACATTATATATGTAATGCTTAATGACAGCACAATATTTAACCCCGCCGACAGTAGTCGGAGGGGTTATTATTTTCACCTGCGTCAGTCTGTGTGTGTGTGTATCTGTCTGTCTGTGTGTCTGCAAGATATCTCAAGAACCAATGGATCGATTTGGACCAAATTTTGTACATGTGTTGCCAATCACCCAGGAAGGAAACCATTAAATTTTGGAGGTCAAAGGTCAAGGTCATGGCAGAACTTCAAAATTTTCACCCAATGTATTTTAATAGGGAAAAGGCGGGGTTTGCACTCGTTAGAGTGTCCCTGTCTAGTTTATTTAACATATTTTAAACTCACTGTCACTTGCCATTGTTTGTTGGTAAAAACAAATGCCATGCGACCTCCTGGACTGGATTTAGCAGCTACTCAGGCCTATATCGGGGACGTGCATTGCAAAGAAGCTCTTCGTAATGTTGCTATTAAGACTCCTTCTGATAAGTGAGTTCGGAAAAACCGCGTACAGAGACAACGTCCTTTGCTGAAGAGAGTCTCTCAACTGTCTCTTTAGCCCTAAAGGGCACTGGTATTGGGAAACCTACCGCAGAACAGCAGGCAAAATCGTAAAACAATGAAACAGGCAATAAGTCGAGTGAGGCACAAACAGGTTATCATAGACTCGGCAGAATCAAAGCCGAAAAACAGGAAACCAGGGATCAGGACCACAAACAAGGAAATAAGGCTCGATAGCATGTTAGCAACGCAGCTCAATACTTCACAAAGTAAGTGTGTTTTCACAGTCTTTATTTAGGCGTGCTGATTGAGTCTTAATCCTGCGCAGGTGCGAGTCGTTTGTGGCGCGCGCTGTCTGGAGCGCACCCCAGATGCACGCGCCAAGGTGCGCAGGTGTCACACTCTTACACAAAATTAGTATAAAAATTAACAGGGGTGTAGCTGGGGGGGGGCCTGGGGTGCCCATGACCCCCCCCCCCCCCTTTGTCGGACCATACATTTTTTCAATAGCCGCATAAGAATATTAGAAAAGTGCACACTGTAATTTGTCTAACATTTTTTTTTAACTAGATTGTCACCTCAGCCTCATTAGGGTTTCTATAACCTTGTATGGACTTCCTGTGGTTTGGCGGTGAAAACCCAGTTCTGCGCAAGCGCAACACGCTCGCACTAGAAAACGTGGTAAAGCTGCCAGTGTAGCTGCAGTCTTTTTAGTTGCGAATTATGAATATTTCCTCTTGTGTTAATAACTCGCCATGTCAAAACAAGCGAAACTTTCCTCCTTCTTTTGACATGAAGAGAGGTAAACAATTTATTATATATTTTTTTTCCATCAAAGTTGCATTTTGTGGCTTCGAAGCTAAATTTTAGCGTGCCGTTTCTAAAACACAACATCAAGAAAACATGGAAGAAACAGCAATAATGGAAGAGCCATTTTCTAAGCTACCTAAAACTAGCAATAGTAATTATTTTTTGTTACATAATGTACTCAGGCTGCCAGTCAGTGTGTGACCCCCCCCCCCCCCTTGAAAAATCCTCGCTACGCCCCTGATTAATGTCGATATAAATAGCCTATCTTATGCCAGATTATTATGGCATGTTACAAAAAATAAAGAAAAAATCAGAGTCCTCGTCTCCTATTTCCGAATCCAAATTAAGTTAATGCACGAGTCCAAGTCCGAGTCATCAGTGCTCGAGTCCAAGTCAAGTCACGAGTCTTTAAAATTAGGATTCGAGTCCGAGTCCTGGATTCAAGTACTACAAGCCTGATGATCACACTAGTAAACGAACCGGACTCTGGGGGTCAAGCATGCTGAGGTGTGGTACTGATCACTGAGTGTGAGTACAGACTTATTTTATTCCACTGGCAGATTAAAATAAAAAAATGATCTGCCAGTGGAATAAAAATATTTCAACCTTGAAATAAGTAAAAATGTGCACAAATAAGTTTAACAGATGAATAATTTTATAATGCAAATTACCAGGTCATTTTAACTATGTTAAAGCTGGTCATTCAGTCTCTTTATCTTCAACATTTTATTGACAGAACATTTGCGCAGTTGCAAAAATTCAATAAAATGTCAGCATGAAATTAAAATCTGATGAAGAAAAGAAATGTAAAAACGATATTTTTTGTTATAATAACCCTAACAACAGTAGTATTACTGTGTTTCATTCACCAGTAAACTCTTCTTTTCCCCAGAATATTTCACTGTACTCCTGTTTACTCTTTTATTTATTCACCCACAACATTTGAATTCTGTTTCAGCCCAACACTCAGTTCATCCCACTTTTCAAGGTGAGATGTTCATGAAACGTCACAAGAATATATTATTGTTTATATTATATTATGCAGTTATAATAATTATTTATTTATCTGTATTAATTATTCTTATTTGTCTTCATATATAGACAGACAATATAACACTCCAGGTGATTATTACTACCACATACATACATACATACATACATACATACATACATATAATTTCTTTAATTTCATATTTTATATAAATATAAATTTATCAATATATTATTTATTTTATATATCTTACAAAACTTCTTTTTTTATTTTTTAGGGTCTCAATCTCACTCTGCCCCTGAAAGAGGTCATCAATGTATATTTCACTTTAAAGACAAAAAAAATCAACTTTTAACTCGACATCAAGAGAAATTCTTCATATTTGTGAATTTTTTTTTCCACAGGGGGAAAATATTTTCATCTTACCAACAGTATGCACTTTTGTTTTATTTCTTTATAAAGCCATATGTATTAAAAATAATATAGTTTTACTTGTATTATGACTGAATTATTGTTTTTAATTGAATTCTTAGATCCAGGGACGGCCACAGGTAGCTAACATCTTCCAATTTCACACTGATATTATTATTATTATTATTATTATTATTATTATGTAAACATAAATAAAACATGAGGTCTTGTTGTTTTACAGATGTATAGGAGTGCTCCTCAGGAACAGTTTGCAGTATTGAGCCTCATTTCTGTTTTTTATTCACTTTATATTCACACTTCACTCAAAGGTCTGAACTAATTAATAAAGTTCTGTTTATTTTTATAGTCTGGATGGAGGTATGGTGCTCAGGTAACACACACACAGACACATACACACACACACACACACTGATCGTTTTTACTAATTCATGTGAAAATACTTCGTTGTTTCTCAGAATTGCTTTTTTAAACACAATGCTATTATCATTAATAAAGTCGTGTCCCTCCTGTATTCAGCCGTATGTGAAGATCATCTACAACCCCAATGCTACGGTAATTCAAATCTAAATTCATCTTGTCTTTTGTGCATTTCTGTCGTTGTGAATGAAAAACAAACAGCTTTTCTTTTCTAACAGCAAAAGATCTCATTTGAATATGGAGTTATGCAATTTGTAAGTAATTATTTGACCAATAAATATTAAACTTTATAATACATCCCTTATTTTTCTGAATCTTGACCTGTTTTTCTTCTTCATGTCCATCTTCAATACACAGCTTCCATGGTTCCTGAAGGTCAGTGTGTCTAATGTTTCACTTACAGTTATATATCGACAGTACCTTTCTGTTTGTGTGAGATGCTATTTATTTATTTAGGCTGAAGTGGAGACTAATGATGTTACAGCAGTCTAGGATGAAAGACATGTCTTTACAGGTACCACCTTTTTTCTATCTATTGATCTGCCTGCCTATTTACTCAGTTGTTTGTTTGTTTGTTTGTTTGTTTGTTTGTTTGGTTGGTTGGTTGGTTGGTTGGTTGGTTGGTTGCATTCTGTTTGGTTGGTTCTTTATCTATTAAATCATCTGATTGCCTTTGTATTTGTTTGTTTGTGTTTGTTTATTTTCACTTTTATCTTTCTAATGATCTATTATTTGCACTGTTCACAGGAAAACAGACACCCAGAGATCATCAGTCACTACAGCATGAACAACTTTAACAACGCTAACAACTTTAACAACTTTGGGATCATGGATGAATTTTATTTTGGTGTTCTTTGCTGAGTGAAGTGTGACTGGTGTAGATGTGTGTACAGGTGTAATGGACGTCTTTATTCATGAAAAATGTCTAAAAATGATTGATTTTTATCTTTCAATAAAGACATCAGCATCCACACTGCTCTATGAGGATATTTTTCTGTTTATTTCATCAAAAACAAAAGATCATGACTAAAAGCCTTGTCACAAAATGGACGTACAGGTACCGTACAGGTACTTTACCTCATCATGGTATCATACAGGTACATTACCTCCTCACAGTACCGTACAGGTACGTTACCTCCTTACAGTACTATACAGGTACATTACTCCTCATATTACCATACCGGTACAGGTACATTACTCCTCATGGGGTCATACAGGGACATTACCTCCTCACGTGATCATAAAGGTACATTACCTCCTCTCGGTACCTTACAGGTACATCACTCCTCATGGGGTCACACAGGTATGTAGTAAATCCCTGATGTGGGTGGAATACAGAAGCACAGCAGGTGGGAACTGAAGTTCTTACAAACTTTTATCATGTGTCTAGCTTTTCAGCTGACTCACTCCCACACACGCACACACACATGCACTCTGGTCAGGAGCATCCCTATTCTCTGCTCTCCCCCTCCTTTTATGCTCTGTGCCTGTAATAAACACACACACGCACCCACATTAATTGACAGCAGATGGAATGACTTAGCCACTTACCTTCCCTGACCCCGACCTCCATTCACAAACTGCTGCTTGGCCACGCCCCCACTGCCACATGGTACGTTACCTCCTCACGGTACCGTACAGGTACATTACTCCTGGCACAGTACAGTCCTCACAGGGTCATACAGGGATATTACCTCCTCACAGTACTGTACAGGTATATTAGTCCTCACAGTACCATACAGGTACATTACCTCCTCACAGGGTCATACATGTACATTACCTCCTCACGGTATGGTACATGTACATTACCTCCTCATGGTACCGTACAGGTACATTAAATCCTCATGGGGTCATACAGGTACATTACCTCCTCACAGTACTGTACAGGTACATTACCTCCTCACAGGGTCATACAGGTACATTACCTCCTCACAGTACCATACAGGTACGTACATTACCTCCTCATGGGCTCATCCAGATACATCATCTCCTCAGTATCCTACAGGTACATTACCTTCTCACAAGGTCATATAGGTACATTACTCTTCACAGGGTCATACCGGTCCATGACCTCCTCACAGTACTATTCCGGTACATTATCCCCTCACGGGGTCATCCAGGTACATTACCTCCTCACAGGGTCATACATGTACATTACCTCCTCACGGTACGGAACATGTACATTACCTCCTCACGGTACCGTACAGGTACATTACCTCCTCACAGGGTCATACATGTACATTACCTACTCACAGTAACATACAGGTAAAATACCTGCTCACTTTACCGTACAGGTACATTGCCTCCTCACGGTAACATACAGGTACATTACCTCCTTATGGTACCTTACAGGTACATTACCTCCTCACTTGCTCATACATGTACATTACCTCCTTATGGTAACGTACAGGTACATTAAATCCTCATGGGGTCATACAGGTACATTACCTCCTCACGGTACTGTACAGGTGCATTACCTCCTCACAGGGTCATACAGGTACATTACCTCCTCACAGTACCATACAGGTACGTACATTACTTCCTCATGGGCTCATCCAGATACATCATCTCCTCACAGTACCCTACAGGTACATTACCTTCTCACAGGGTCATACAGGTACATTACTCTTCACGGGGTCATACCGGTACATGACCTCCTCACAGTACTATTCAGGTACATTATCCCCTCATGGGGTCATCCAGGTACATCATCTCCTCACAGTACCCTACAGGTACATTACCTTCTCACAGGGTCATACAGGTACATTACCTCCTAACAGTACTGCACAGGTACATTACCTCCTCATGGTACCATACAGGTATATTACCTCCTCACGGGGTCATACAGGTACATTATCTCCTCACAGTACCGTGCAGGTACATTACTTCCTCACAGTACCATACAGGTATATTATCTCCTCATGGTACCATACAGGTACATTATCTCCTCATGGTACCATACAGGTACATTACCTCCTCATGTTTCCATACAGGTATATTATCTCATCATGGGGTCATACATGTACCTTACCTCCTCACAGTACCGTACAGGTACATTACTTTCTCATGGGGTCATCCAGCTACATTACCTCCTCACAGTACCGTACAGATATATTACCTCCTTTCAGGGACATACAGGTTCATTACCTCCTCACGGTACCATATATGTACATTACCTCCTTACAGGGTCATACATGTGCATTACCTCCTCACAGGGTCATACAAGTACATTGCATTCTCACAGTACTGTACAGGTACATTACTCCTCATAGGTTCATACAGGTACATTACTTCTTCACGGTACTTTGCATCTACTCATGGAATAGTACAGGTACATCACCCTTCATGGTACCATACAGGTACATTACCTCCTCACGGTCCCTTACAGGAACATTACTCTTCATGGGGTCATCCAGCTACATTAGCTCCTCACAGTACTGTACAGATATATTATCTCCTTTTGGGATCATACAGGTCCATTACCTCCTCAAGGTACCATATATGTACATTAGCACCTTACAGGGTCATACATGTGCATTACCTCCTCATGGGGTCATACAGGTACATTACATTCTCACAGTACTGTACTGGTACATTACTCCTCACGGTACCATGCAGGTACATTACTCCTCATGGGTTACCTCCTCACAGTACCGTACAGGTACATTACTTTCTCATGGGGTCATCCAGCTACATTACCTCCTCACAGTACTGTACAGATATATTACCTCCTTTCGGGGACATACAGGTCCATTACCTCGTCACGGTACCATATATGTACATTACCTCCTTACAGGGTCATACATGTGCATTACCTCCTCACAGGGTCATACAAGTACATTGCATCCTCACAGTACTGTACAGGTACATTACTCCTCATAGGTTCATACAGGTACATTACTTCTTCACGGTACTTTGCATCTACTCATGGAAGGGTACAGGTACATCACTCTTCATGGTACCATACAGGTACATTACCTCCTCACGGTCCCTTACAGGAACATTACTCTTCATGGGGTCATCCAGCTACATTAGCTCCTCACAGTACTGTACAGATATATTATCTCCTTTTGGGATCATACAGGTCCATTACCTCCTCAAGGTACCATATATGTACATTAGCACCTTACAGGGTCATACATGTGCATTACCTCCTCATGGGGTCATACAGGTACATTACATTCTCACAGTACTGTACTGGTACATTACTCCTCACGGTACCATGCAGGTACATTACTCCTCATGGGTTCATACAGGTACATTGCTTCTTCATGGGACTGTGCATGTACATTACTCCTCATGGAAGGATGCAGGTACATTACTCCTCATGGTACCATACAGGTACATTACCTCCTCACGGTCCCTTACAGGTACATTACTCTTCATGGGGTCATACCAGTATATTACCTCCTCACAGTACTATTCAGGTACATTACTTCCTCACAGTACCTTACAGGTACATTACCTCCTCATGGGTTCATACAGGTACATTACTTCTTCACAGTACTGTGCATGTACATGACTCCTCATGGAAGGGTGCGGGTACATTACTCCTCATGGTACCGTACAGGTACATTGCCTACTCACGGTCCCTGACAGGTACATTACTCTTCACGGGGTCATACCAGTACATTACCTCCTCACAGTACTATTCAGGTACATTACCTCCTCACAGTACCATACAGGTACATTACCTCCTCATGGGGTCATCCAGCTACATTACCTCCTCACAGTACTGTACAGGTACATTACCTTCTCACAGGGTCATATAGGCACAATCCCTCCTAACGGTACTATACAGGTACATTACTTCTTCATGGTACTGTGCATGTACATTACCTCCTCATGGAAGGGTGCAGGTACATTACTCTTCATGGTACCATACAGGTACATTACCTCCTCACGGTCCCTTACAGGTACATTACTCTTCATGGGGTCATACCGGTATATTACCTCCTCACAGTACTATTCAGGTACATTACCTCCTCACAGTACCTTACAGGTATATTACCTCCTCAGGGTACTGTACAATTACATTACCTCTTCATGGGTTCATATAGGTACATTACTTCTTCATGGTACTGTGCATATACAGTGGGGTAAAAAAGTATTTAGTCAGTCACCAATTGTGCAAGTTCTCCCACTTAAAAAGATGAGAGAGGCCTGTAATTTTCATCATAGGTATACCTCAACTATGAGAGACAAATAGAGAAAAAAAATCCAGAAAATCACATTGTCTGATTTTTAAAGAATTTATTTGCAAATTATGGTGGAAAATAAGTATTTGGTCAATAACAAAAGTTCATCTCAATACTTTGTTAAATACCCTTTGTTGGCAATGACAGAGGTCAAACGTTTTCTGTAAGTCTTCATAAGGTTTTCACACACTGTTGCTGGTATTTTGGCCCATTCCTCCATGCAGATCTCCTCTAGAGCAATGATGTTTTGGAGCTGTCGCTGGGCAACATGGACTTTCAACTCCCTCCAAAGATTTTCTGTGGGGTTGAGATCTGGAGATTGGCTAGGCCACTCCAGGACCTTGAAATGCTTCTTACGAAGCCACTCCTTCGTTGCCCAGGCGGTGTGTTTGGGATTATTGTCATGCTGAAAGACCCAGCCATGTTTCATCTTCAATGCCCTTGCTGATGGAAGGAGGTTTTCACTCAAAATCTCATGATACATGGCCCCATTCATTCATTCCTTTACACGGATCAGTTGTCCTGGTCCCTTTGCAGAAAAACAGCCACAAAGCATGATGTTTACACCCCCATGCTTCACAGTAGGTATGGTGTTCTTTGGATGCAACTCAGCATTCTTTCTCCTCCAAACACAACAAGTTGAGTTTTTACCAAAAAGTTCTATTTTGGTTTCATCTGACCATATGACATTCTCCCAATCCTCTTCTGGATCATCCAAATGCTCTCTAGCAAACTTCAGACGGGCCTATGTCTTCCATTTTCTAATAATTGCTCCCACAGTTGATTTCTTCACACCAAGCTGCTTACCTATTGCAGATTCAGTCTTCCCAGCCTGCTGCAGGTCTACAATTTTGTTTCTGGTGTCCTTTGACAGCTCTTTGGTCTTGGCCATAGTGGAGTTTGGAGTGTGACTGTTTGAGGTTGTGGACAGGTGTCTTTTATACTAATAACAAGTTCAAATAGGTGCCATTAATACAGGTAATGAGTGGAGGACAGAGGAGCCTCTTAAAGAAGAAGTTACGGGTCTGTGAGAGCCAGAAATCTTGCTTGTTTGCAGATGACCAAATAACTGTGGGTGGTAAAAGAGAGCAACTGGACTTGCTTGAAGATTCTTAAAGATGTTTCACCTCTCATCCGAAAGGCTTCTTCAGTTCTGTCTGACTAGTAGGGAGTATGAGGTTGTGACAGTTCGTATAGGTGGGTGGAGCACAGAAGGACGGCAGGACAGAACTGAGTTCACAAAACTCGCTTTTATTCAGCTTTTCAGCTTATATCTGCACTCTCTCACACACTCAGACACACGCACACACATCAGTCGTCTAGTTATGGAGAGAGCTCCCTCTGCTCTCGCTCTCTCTCCTTAAATAGGGCGCGGTCACTGGGAAGACACACAAACACATTAATTAACAACAGGTGTAGTGATTCTGCCACTTACCTTCCCTGACTCCACCCTCCTGTCACAGACCGATGCTTGACCACGCCCCCGCTGCCACATACCCCCACCGCCCGACTCAGGCCGGGTGGCCGTCCGGCCTGCAGCTGACTCCCCCCCCTTGACGGGAGAGGAAGTCCGCCATGACCATCTGCGCCCCCGGCCTGTGGATCACCTTGAAGTTAAAGGGTTGGAGTGCCAGATACCAACGGGTGATCCACACGTTGGCATCCTTCATGCGGTGGAGCCACTGGAGGGGCGCGTGGTCCGAACAGAGGGTGAAAGGGCGTCCCAGCAGGTAGTACCGGAGTGCGAGGACCGCCCACTTGATCACCAGGCACTCCTTTTCAATGGTGCTGTAGCGCCCCTCACGCACCGACAGCTTACGACTAATGTATAAGACTGGGCGATCCTCCCCCTCCACCCGCTGAGACAAAACGGCCCCCAGCCCTCTGCCCGACGCATCCGTCTGCAACATAAAGGGGAGAGAAAAGTCAGGGGAGTGTAAAAGTGGCCCCCCACACAGTGCAGCCTTTACCTTAGAAAAAGCCCACTGGCATTGCTCCATCCACTGAACCGGATCTGGTGCCCCCTTTTTAGTCAGATCAGTCAGCGGGCTGGTGACGTCCGAATAATTAGGTATAAACCTACGATAATAGCCAGCCAGCCCCAGGAACTGTCTCACCCCCTTTTTGGTCTTGGGCCTTGGGCAGGCCGCAATTGCTGCTGTCTTGTTAATTTGGGGACGCACCTGCCCATTGCCCAAGTGGAAGCCCAGATACTGTACTTCCACCCGCCCAATCGCACACTTCTTCGGGTTGGCTGTGAGACCCGCCCGCCTCAGCGACCTAAGGACAGCCCTCAAATGTTCAAGGTGCCTCGGCCAGTTGTTACTATAGACGATGATGTCGTCGAGATAGGCGGCCGCATAGGTGGCGTGGGGGTGGAGGACCCTGTCCATCAGCCGCTGAAACGTAGCGGGTGCCCCAAACAGCCCAAAAAGAAGTGTGACGAATTGGTGTAAGCCGAACAGTGTGGAAAAGGCCGTTTTTTCCCGGGATAATGGAGTCAAGGGGATCTGCCAATAACCCTTTGTTAAATCCAGTGTCGAGTAAAAACGAGCCATGCCTAGCCGATCGAGCAACTCATCAATACGAGGCATTGGGTACGCATCGAATTTAGACACCGCGTTGACTTTTCTATAGTCTACAGAGAACCGGACCGACCCGTCGGCCTTGGGTACCAAGACCACCGGGCTGCTCCAGTCACTGTGGGACTCCTCGACGATGCCCATTTCGAGCATGGCCTCGAGTTCTTCCCGAACCACCTTTTTCTTGTGTTCGAGTAACCTATAAGGGCGGCTATGCACTACCACCCCCGGGGGCATCTCAATGTGGTGCTCTATGAGGTTAGTGCGGCCGGGCAGGGGCGAGAACACATCCGAAAACTCGGTCTGCAACTGGGCAACCTCCGCGAGTTGGGTCAGGGAGAGGTGGTCTCCACAGGGGACCGGAGAGGTACGTGATGCTAATGTTCCTTTTTGAACCTCCGGCCCCAGCTCCGCCTTCTCCGGAACCACCGACACCAATGGCACGGGGACCTCCTCGTTCCAGAGTTTGAGTAGGTTGAGGTGGTAAATCTGTAGCGCCCCACCCCTGTCCGTTCACCTCACCTCATAGTCGACGTCCCCGACTCACCATGTGACCTCAAAGGGTCCTTGCCACTTGGCGACTAATTTAGAGCTCGACGTGGGCAACAGTACGAGTACTTTATCTCCTGGTGCGAACTCTCTAAGGCGCGTACCCTTGTCGTACAGGCGGGTTTGCCGTTCTTGGGCCTGCCGCAAATTCTCTTGGGTTAGGTGTGTGAGTGTGTGGAGTTTTGCGTGCAGGTCAATAACGTATTGAATTTCATTTTTGCTTGGTGAAGGTCCCTCCTGGTGGCATGGTGGTGTAGTGGTTAGCGCTGTTGCCTCACAGCAAGAGGGTCCGGGTTCGATCCCCGTGGCTGGTGAGGGCCTTTCTGTGTGGAGTTTGCATGTTCTCCCCGTGTCCACATGGGTTTCCTCCGGGTGCTCCGGTTTCCCCCACAGTCCAAAGACATGCAGGTTAGGTTAACTGGTGACTCTAAATTGACCGTAGGTGTGAATGTGAGTGTGAATGGTTGTCTGTGTCTATGTGTCAGCCCTGTGATGACCTGGCGACTTGTCCAGGGTGTACCCCGCCTTTCGCCCGTAGTCATCTGGGATAGGCTCCAGCTTGCCTGCGACCCTGTAGAAGGATAAAGCGGCTAGAGATAATGAGATGAGATGAATGAGAAGGTCTCTCCTCCCAATTTTCTCGCAGCACATCTAAAATGCCGCGCGGCTTACGCCCATATAATAATTCAAACGGGGAGAACCCCGTGGAGGCTTGGGGGACCTCTCGCACTGCAAAGAGCAAGGGTTCGAGCCATTTATCCCAGTTACGTGCGTCCTCACTTACAAATTTTTTAATTATGTTTTTAAGGGTGCGATTAAACCGTTCCACTAAACCGTCCGTTTGTGGGTGATACACGCTGGTGCAGATCGGCTTAATACCTAATAACCCATACAGTTTGTTCAGTGTTCGTGACATAAATGAGGTGCCTTGATCAGTCAGAATCTCTTTCGGGATTCCAACTCGGGAGATGACGTGGAAGAGCGCCTCCGCAATACTGCGTGCTGAGATATTGCGAAGAGGCACTGCTTCCGGGTATTGCATTGCATAGTCCACTAGAACTAATATAAAACGGTACCCTCGTGTTGACCGATCTAATGGCCCGACGAGATCCATCCCAATCCTTTCGAACGGGGTCTCGATTAACGGTAGAGGGCGCAAAGGCGCTTTTGGAATGGCCGCTGGATTTACTAACTGGCATTCGCGGCACGCTGTACACCACCTACGGACATCGCCGCAAATCCTCGGCCAATAGAATCGGGACATTATTCGGGCTAGTGTTTTATCCTGCCCTAAGTGTCCAGCCATGGGATTAAAGTGAGCCGCCTGGAATACCAATTCCCGGTGGCTCTTCGGAATCAAAAGCTGCGTGACTCGCTCTTTAGTTTGAGTGTCCTGCGTCACTCGGTATAATCTATCCTTCATAATCGCGAAGTAGGGGAAGGATGGGGTGGCGTTCGGCTGGAGCGTTTGACCATCGATTACTCTCACTTGGTCAAACGTATGCCGCAGAGTCTCGTCTCGCGATTGCTCTAATGGGAAATCCACGAGGGATTCCCCAACAGAGAGAGGAGGAGCCGGCGGCTCCTCACTCTGACGCGGAGATGACGTAGATGGCTCTGTGACAGCTGCTCCCGCCAAAGCGACACCGGAACCTCCCCCTGTTAAATGGCAGGACCCACTCTTCACTAAGTGTGTCATTAAATCCCGAAATCCAGGCCAATCAGTCCCCAAAATTATAGAGTGGGTAAGGCGAGGATTACCCGCCGCCTTCACTATAAATTTTTCCCCTCGGAAAAGAATGTGGACTGACACTAAAGGGTAGTTGTGAACATCCCCGTGCACACACAACACCTTCACGAATTGTGCTCCCCCCAATGCCTCGTCTTGCACCAGGCTTTGGTGGATTGAGGTCTGATTACAGCCAGAATCCACCAACGCCTGATATGTATCCCCTTGGATACTCACCAGTATGCGATACGCTCCGGCCCGATCAAGAGCGGCTCCTGGCGCGTCGGGGATCCGAACCACTGCGCCCACCTCCATTACCGAGCACTGCTGTTGGAGGTGGCCCGGCTCCCCGCAGCGCCAGCAAACCGGCCCGGGCTTCCTCTCTGCACTAGTGCTCTGGGGCTCACTCACCTGAGGGGAGGGAGAGACAGACACAGAAGGGAGACACGTGAGGGCACTGCGGGTGCAGCCGGCTGGCTGAGGTGGCGCCAGCCCCCGCCTCCGCGGTGGGGGAATAGGGCGAGGAGAAGACGCAGGAAGAGGGGGGAGAGAGAGAGAGGAGAGAAGAGAAGAGAAGAGGTAGTCTGCTGTCCTGCCGTCGGGACAGCCGCCAGATGGTCCTCCGCCAGCTCGATTGCCTGATCCAGCGACGCCGGGCAGTGGCACTGGACCCACTCTGCGATTCCCGCTGGTAAACGCGTGACGAACTGCTCCAGTACCACCTGGTCGATGAGTCCCTCGGCATCGCAGCTGTCGGCCCTCAACCACTGCCAGCAGGCGTCCCGGAGTTGCTGGCCAAACGCAAATGGCCGGCCGACTTCCTCCAAGTGCAGAGCGCGGAAACACTGACGTTGTTGCTCCGGGGTGCGTCCCACCCGCTGGAGGACGGCCCGGTGAAGGTCTGCGTAGGCCAGCCGGCGGTTGGCAGGGAGCTGTAGCGTGGCCAGCTGCGCCTCTCCCATTAGCAGGGGGAGGAGGCGCGCCGCGAGCTGTTCCACCGGCCACCCCGAGGTCTCTGCTACCTGTTCAAAGAGCGTGAGGAATGACTCGGGGTCGTCCTGCGGGCCCATCTTCGTGAGGGTGAAGGGGGAAGGGCCCGCAGTGGTGGAGATGGTGGACCCCGCCGACGCGAGGAGGTGCCGGATCGCCCGATGATCTTCCTGTTGCGCCAGCACCAGGGCCTCAAACCGTTGTTCTTGCTCCTTTCGGAGGGCGAGCAGTGCCTGGTGCTGGCTCTGTTGGGCCGTGGTGAGGGCGTGGATCAGGTCGGCGAAGGGGGAGGACTCCATGGGGCTGTTCTCTTCTGTGCTCGTCCTGGGTTTTGGCACCACTGTGTCAGTTCGTATAGGTGGGTGGAGCACAGAAGGACAGCAGGACAGAACTGAGTTCACAAAACTCGCTTTTATTCAGCTTTTCAGCTTATATCTGCACTCTCTCACACACTCAGACACACGCACACACATCAGTCGTCTAGTTGTGGAGAGAGCTCCCTCTGCTCTTGCTCTCTCTCCTTAAATAGGGCGCGGTCACTGGGAAGACACACAAACACATTAATTAACGACAGGTGTAGTGATTCTGCCACTTACCTTCCCTGACTCCGCCCTCCTGTCACAGACCGATGCTTGACCACGCCCCCACTGCCACATAGGTATTTATCCTCTCATGGATGAAAAGCTCATCTAAGGTGTCGTTGAGTCATCCTGTTGGTGTGGGCCACTGGGGGCTGGATGTGAATGGCCTCAAGAGTTGTTAAGGTGATCAATGGATCGCCCGTTAAGTTGATCAATGGAATGCTGATTCTTTCTGTCCTCTTGTGAGTCACTGAAAACAGCTGGGTTTTGGTGTGCATTCAGTTGTCTGGGAAGTGTGCCAAGGACTGCATTGTAGGTGGCTGATAAATGATGTCTTAGACCCCCACCTCTGTTCAGTAGGGCTGTAATGATACACCCAACTCACGATTCGATTCGTATCGCGATTTTTGACCCACGATTCGATACGCCCACGATTTTTTTTAAATGTTTTTTTAAAGTAGTAAATTTGACTTATTAACATTTACTTACTTACATTAACTATTTAATAACAAATAATTCAGACCACTGCAGAGAATGAGTAATATGTATGCAAAAATGAACAAATGTATATCCAAAGATTGTGTTATTTCTCAAAATAATACTGTTGAGCCGGAAGCTCTGTTTTTTTCGGTTCTGAAAAAGTCATTTTTCCAAATCGTGTAAATCCGTTAAGATTTTTTTGGGGGGGTGGCTCTCTCACTGTCTCACTCTCATAGGGCCAATGATTTTCTGTGATCGTGGAAAACAGATGGAAATTACGGAATTTTTATGGTGAAACATTGCTCGCGTGTCAAAATGTAACTGCAGCAGAAGGCTTCCGCCCAAGCAGACATGCCTTCAGTTTTGCCAGATATTGCTAATGTTTTCCACCCCAAAATATGTTCAAAACCAGCCAAAAAGCACCTAAACCTGCCCAATCTGGCAACACTGCATGCCTTTCCGGTCAAGTGATTGTGATTGGCTTGTGGCACACCTAGCCAGCCAATGAGCTGCTTGTTTACAGATTCGCTCCCCGCGTCGCAACCAGAACGCCGACAGCTTAAAAGAAATGAATGCTCTGCCAGTGGCGAGTGTGGACGTTGCATGACTCGCAGAAGGTTGTTGCAGGTCGGCGAAAAAATGACTTACTAATAGATATAAAAAAAATAAAAGTAATTTAAGTAAGTTTAAAATGTAATTTAAATAAAAAGTAAAGTATTCATAAATTGAAGTTTGGAAGCGCCTCTGTTTTTGGGCTGAGGAGAAGTTTGAAAGGGTGTACCGCGATTCTGCCTTCTTGTATCGCGATACAGATCGTGGCTCTGCGTATCGCGATTTCGATTTCGATACGCATATCGTTATAGCCCTACTGTTCAGTGATGGCCGTTCCAGGTTGACAAAAATGGCTTCTTTAACTCCTCGCTCATACCAACGATCCTCTCTGGCTAAAATGCATACGTTGCAATCCTGAAATGAGTGTCCTTTGTTGTTAGGATGAAGGTAGACAGCAGAGTCCTGGCCTGAGGAACTGGCTCTCCTGTGTTGAGCCATACGTCTGTGAAGCGGTTGTTTAGTTTCCCCAATATATGAATTAGTGCATTCCTCACTGCACTGAATTGCATACACTACGTTGTCCTGTTTGTATCTGGCTATTCTGTCCTTATGGTGGACCAGTTTCTGCTTCAGGGTGTTACTGGGTCTGAAATGTACCGGAATGTTGTGTTTGTAGAAGATCCTCCTGAGTTTCTCAGATAGACCAGAAATGTAGGGAATGACAATGTTCTTGTGTTTGTTCCTGTTATCCTCCTTGTCCGTTATGTTCCTTTTTCTGCTCTTGAAGAAAGACCAGTTGGGATACCCGCAGTTCTGAAGTGCTTTCTTGATGTGATTCTGCTCCTTCTCTTTTCCCTCTACTGCTGTAGGAATGCTCTGAGCCCTGTGTTGCAAGGTCCTAATGACCCCCAATTTGTGTTCCAGTGGGTGGTGAGAGTCAAAGAGTAGGTACTGGTCTGTGTGTGTGGGTTTCCGGTAGACCTCGATGCTAAGGCTTCTGTCTTGTCTAATGTGTACATCACAATCCAAGAAGGCTAGATTATTCCCACTGACGTCCTCCCGAGTGAAATTGATGACATCGGGAGGACATCAGTGGGAAAAATCTACTGAAGAACTGAAGAAGCCTTTCGGATGAGAGGTGAAACGTCTTCAAGAATCTTCAAGCAAGTCCAGTTGCTCTCTTTTAACACCCACAGTCACTATGACCTGGATGACTGAGAATCTTCACAGATAGGTGACCAAATACTTATTTTACCGAGGAATTTACCAATTAATTCATTAAAAATCCTACAATGTGATTTCCTGGATTCTTTCCCCCCATTCTGTCTCTCATAGTTGAAGTGTACCTATGATGAAAATTACAGGCCTCTCTCATCTTTTTAAGTGGGAGAACTTGCACAATTGGTGGCTGACTAAATACTTTTTTGCCCCACTGTACATTACTCCTCATGGAAGGGTGCAGGTACATTACTCCTCATGGTACCGTACAGGTACATTACCTACTCACGGTCCCTTACAGGTACATTACTCTTCACAGGGTCATACCAGTACATTACCTCCTCACAGTACCATACAGGTACAACCCCGATTCCAAAAAAGTTGGGACAAAGTACAAATTGTAAATAAAAATGGTATGCAATGATGTGGAAGTTTCAAAATTCAATATTTTATTCAGAATAGAACATAGATGACATATCAAATGTTTAAACTGAGAAAATGTATCATTTAAAGAGAAAAATTAGGTGATTTTAAATTTCATGACAACAACACATCTCAGAAAAGTTGGGACAAGGCCATGTTTACCACTGTGAGACATCCCCTTTTCTCTTTACAACAGTCTGTAAATGTCTGGGGACTGAGGAAACAAGTTGCTCAAGTTTAGGGATAGGAATGTTAACCCATTCTTATCTAATTTAGGATTCTAGTTACTCAACTGTCTTAGGTCTTTTTTGTCATATCTTCCATTTTATGATGCGCCAAATATTTTCTATGGGTGAAAGATCTGGACTGCAGGCTGGCCAGTTCAGTACCCGGACCCTTCTTCTACACAGCCATGATGCTGTAATTGATGCAGTATGTGGTTTGGCATTGTCATGTTGGAAAATGTAAGGTCTTCCCTGAAAGAGACGTCGTCTGGATGGGAGCAGATGTTGCTCTAGAACCTGGATATACGTAGCTTTCAGCATTGATGGTGTCTTTCCAGATGTGCAAGTTGCCCATGCCACATGCACTAATGCAACCCCATACCATCAGAGATGCAGGCTTCAGAACTGAGTGCTGATAACAACTTGGGTTGTCCTTCTCCTCTTTAGTCCGAATGACACGGCGTCCCTGATTTCCATAAAGAACTTCAAATTTTGAGTCGTCTGACCACAGAACAGTTTTCCACTTTGCCACAGTCCATTTTAAATGAGCCTTGGCCCAGAGAAGACGTCTGCGCTTCTGGATCATGTTTAGATATGGCTTCTTCTTTGAACTGTAGAGTTTTAGCTGGCAACGGCGGATGGCACGGTGAATTGTGTTCACAGATAATGTTCTCTGGAAATATTCCTGAGCCCATTTTGTGATTTCCAATACAGAAGCATGCCTGTATGTGATGCAGTGCCATCTAAGGGCCCGAAGATCACGGGCACCCAGTATGGTTTTCCGGCCTTGACCCTTACGCACAGAGATTCTTCCAGATTCTCTGAATCTTTTGATGATATTATGTACTGTAGATGATGATATTTTCAAACTCTTTGCAACTTTACACTGTCGAACTCCTTTCTGATATTGCTCCACTATTTGTCGGTGCAGAATTAGGGGGATTGGTGATCCTCTTCCCATCTTTAATTCTGAGAGCCGCTGCTACTCCAAGATGCTCTTTTTATACCCAGTCATGTTAATGACCTATTGCCAATTGACCTAATGAGTTGCAATTTGGTCCTCCAGCTGTTCCTTTTTTGTACCTTTAACTTTTCCAGCCTCTTATTGCCCCTGTCCCAACTTTTCTGAGATGTGTTGCTGTCATGAAATTTCAAATGAGCCAATATTTGGCATGAAATTTCAAAATGTCTCACATTCGACATTTGATATGTTGTCTATGTTCTATTGTGAATACAATATCAGTTTTTGAGATTTGTAAATTATTGCATTCCGTTTTTATTTACAATTTGTACTTTGTCCCAACTTTTTTGGAATCGGGGTTGTACATTACCTCCTCATGGGGTCATCCAGCTACATTACCTCTTCATGGTACCGTACAGGTACATTACCTCCTCACAGGGTCATACATGTACATTACCTCCTCACAGTACCATACAGGTACATTATCTCCTCATGAGCTCATCCAGCTACATTATCTCCTCACAGTACCGTACAGGTACATTACCTCCTCACGGTCCCTAACAGGTACATTACTCTTCACGGGGCCATACCGGTACATTACCTCCTCACAGTACTATTCAGGTACATTACCTCCTCACAGTAACTTACAGGTACATTACCTCCTCATGGTACTGTACAATTACATTACCTCCTCATGGGTTCATACAGGTTCATTACTTCTTCACAGTACTGTGCATGTACATTACTCCTCATGGAAGGGTGCAGGTACATTACTCCCCATGGTACCGTACAGATGCACTAACTTTTCCCTAAAGTGTAAATGTGACACTTCCTGAAGCTCTTGATTTCTATCTGCATGATTTTATGCATTGTGCTGCTGTTAAGGGATTGGCTGTTTAAAGAACTGCATAAAACTGTAGGTGAATAGGTGTTCCTAATAAAATGGCCAGTAAGTGTACAATCAACAAAGAATTCTTTTAGTGAAGTTAATGAGTTTAAAAAAGATGCAAGTTGTTGAAAGAGAATAATGAGCTGAAGAGGTGAAGATGGTGAAAACGGGGTTCTTTATGAATTAAACAATTTTTTCCCTTTAAATATCTGAAATACGTTTTATCATTTTATCATGAAACTCATCAGCATCCACATTTTCCTGCATTCTGTGTTCCTTTATCCTTCACATGCACTGGACATTTATTATAATTAAGTTTTTATTATCACTTAATACAGATGTTGTGTAATAAGGGTTGTTAGAACAGTTACACTAAGAGTGACGTCGCTGGATTGAGGGCGTGTCAGACGAAGGCGTGGCCATGAGATGTTTCAGATCTCGGAGTGCTTTCACTCGGACACCTTTGGAGGAAAAAAGGAAAAAATATTTCGCAAAAAAGGTTTACAGGTTACTTACAAAACTAATAAACTATCATGACACAGCTCTGCAATGGTACTCACAAGTTTCTCTTCAGATCTATGGCTGGATCATCGGGGACGCAGGATCCTGTCATTTACAACAAAACAAATCCACAGTGATGTCCATGTCATTAGATATTTGATCTAATACAAATATGAATGTGTGTTTATACCCCCTCGACAACATGCCCAGGGCGATCTCCACGGTTATCAGGGGGCAGAGTCATACGCCAAGGCTCCAACACTTTCCCATTATTCTGATCAAACAAATTAGAAATATTTTAATCCCAAGGAAAAATAAACCACAACTGCATTATTTTCATCACTTATCACTAATCCAGCTGTTCAGGTCTCTTTTGTGTGTGTGTGTGTGTGTGTGTGTGTATAAAGGAAATTGGATAAATTGAAAGAAAGAGAAAGATAAAAGAATAAAAATGAAGAAAGAAAGAATAAAAAGAGAGAATGATGGATGTGACTGAGTGTGAGTTAAATCAGAGCTGCTGATTGGTTGGTTGCTGCATCATTTTATTTCACAATATTATTCGATTTATAAACAGAAGCATGTTTCCTGTGCATGGACTTAAGAGTGTGTGATGTGCCGTATGTTACCTGCACTGCCTGAGGGACTTTAGTGGGTCTCACTGGGTTCTGATTGGCCGCATTTTGATTTGCTGTGTTCATATTGGGTGGGAATTTGAGCAGCGTGTTTCTGGGAGGGAACCCATAACTCAAATAATAGGGAAAACCCTGTGAGGAGAAACACAAGCATTAATCTGAAGATCCAACAAATCAACATGAGTGAAGAGGCGCGCACCCACACATACACGCACGCACACACACATGCTTACCTGTCCTCCTGGTGCCTGAGGGAATGGGAAGTACTGAGGAACCACCTTCAGCAGAAAATAACATCATTACTGATGTGTAGTACACCTGTACTGACCCAGACTACACTTGTACCTACCCTTACTAACCCATCCATCCATTATCTGTAGCTGCTTATCCTGTACAGGCAAGCTGGAGCCTATCCCAGCTGACTATGGGCAAGAGGCGGGGTACACCCTGGACAAGTCGCCAAGTCATCGCAGGGCTAACACATCAAGACACACAACCATTCACACTTACGGTCAATTTAGAGCCTCCAGTTAACCTAACCTGCATGTCTTTGGACTGTGGAGGAAACCGGAGCACCCGGGGGAAGCCCACACATAGTCGGCTGCTGGGCTTGAACCCAGGACCTTCTTGCTGTGAGGCAACAGTGCTAACCACTACACCACCATGCCACTCCCTGTACTGACCAGTACTTTGCAAGTTTCATATGCACAATGTTTTCATCCATAACAGATTCATCATGTAAACTTTAACAAATTAGTTTTATATTTGTGTTGTCATTTAGAACAGAAATAATTTATTTCTCCATAGATGTTTTCTCATCTCATCTCATTATCTCTAGCTGCTTTATCCTGTTCTACAGGGTCGCAGGCAAGCTGGAGCCTATCCCAGCTGACTACAGGCGAAAGGCGGGGTACACCCTGGACAAGTCGCCAGGTCATCACAGGGCTGACACATAGACACAGACAACCATTCACACTCACATTCACACCTACGGTCAATTTAGAGTCACCGGTTAGCCTAACCTGCATGTCTTTGGACTGTGGGGGAAACCGGAGCACCCGGAGGAAACCCACACGGACACAGGGAGAACATGCAAACTCCACACAGAAAGGCCCTTGCCGGCCACGGGGCTTGAACCCGGACCTTCTTGCTGTGTGGTGACAGCACTAACCACTACACCACCGTGCCGCCCCATAGATGTTTTATTTTGTATAAAGTTATTTTGCCAGCTATTTATTTATTTAGTTATTTATGACATATGATGGTGTAATATTGAGTGCTAGATGTTGTAATATGAGTTCTTTTTTAATCTTGTGTTAAAGCAGTTCTGGGTTCTAAACATGGTTCCACTTGAAACCTGTTTTGAAAAAGGGCCCGGTACCTGGGCAGGGTCCTGCTTGTTGATGGGCAGGTTATTGGGGTTGATTGGCCCTGTGGGCTGCTCCTGCTGAATGGAGGGCAGTAGTATTGGGGGCAGGTTCTGGTGTAGGGGCAGGAATGGTCCTGGAACCTGTTGACCAAAATTCACCACCTGAGGAGGCAGCAGGAGATCAGGCCGGGGCTGGATGAAGAACGGAGAGAGAAACTGAGCCCCCTGAGAGGAAAGAAAGAAAAAAAAATGGAGTAAATCTTTTGCAAAGATGGAATACAGTGTTATGGTTCCCATCAATTATGGCTGTATTTGAGCTGAAACATCTTCAGAGATTTGTTCTCTTTCTGTACCTGAATCTGTGTTTGTCCCAAACCGATGCCGGCGAGATTGAGTCCTGGGAGACGCACAATCTACAAACAGTGAAATAAAATTAGCATAAAATCTTCAAAACAACCATAAAATATAAACAACTCTGAAGTCATCAAGGACAAAGACCTCATTGCTGTTACTGGCAATTATTCCAAGCTGCTGGCGGAGGATCTGGAACAGGAGAAAGGGTTTATTATGGCGTGATAATTAAGGAATAAGTAAAAATAAAACTCTGTGTGTGTGTGTCGGTGTGTGTGTGTGTAAAACAGTAAAATAAACAAAGACAGGGTGGTGTGATGACGCAGAGACACTGTTATTACCACATACATATTTGATTATTAGCCTCTAACAGCACATCACTGTGTGCTTTATTCCTCTTATATGACAGCAATTTTGCCAACAAATATAGTTCTTTGTTGACTGAAGAATAAAACTGAGTTCCTGTTCTCACTTACACGAGTCATCCCTTCACCTGCCTCTCTTTCTTTCTCTCTTGAAGTTAATACAGTATGATAAAAAATCCACAAGTTTTTCATCTTTTGTTCCAGAGAAACTGTAAAGCGCAAACTCCTGGGGACTGAAGAAGTCACCGCGTTATCTCTGACACTGGAGACTCCTTCCATAAATATGACATCACATTTCTCCTTACAGAAAACTTCAACACATTTTTTTCTGATTATACATTAGACTGTGATTGAACAGTAAAAACCATAACACTTAAATATAAACCTGCTCTACTGTCAGAGCTGCTGTTACAGAAAAGTAATCAACACCTTCTGACCAATCAGAGTCCAGGATTCAACAAAGTGGATACAGTATTACAACCCCGATTCCAAAAAGGTTGGGACAAAGTACAAATTGTAAATAAAAACGGAATGCAATGATTTGGAAGTTTCAAAATTCCATATTTTATTCAGAATAGAACATAGATGACATATCAAATGTTTAAACTGAGAAAATGTATCATTTAAAGAGAAAAATTAGGTGATTTTAAATTTCATGACAACAACACATCTCAAAAAAGTTGGGACAAGGCCATGTTTACCACTGTGAGACATCCCCTTTTCTCTTTACAACAGTCTGTAAACGTCTGGGGACTGAGGAGACAAGTTGCTCAAGTTTAGGGATAGAAATGTTAACCCATTCTTGTCTAATGTAGGATTCTAGTTGCTCAACTGTCTTAGGTCTTTTTTTTGTCGTATCTTCCGTTTTATGATGCGCCAAATGTTTTCTATGGGTGAAAGCTCTGGACTGCAGGCTGGCCAGTTCAGTACCCAGACCCTTCTTCTATGCAGCCATGATGCTGTAATTGATGCAGTATGTGGTTTGGCATTGTCATGTTAGAAAATGCAAGGTCTTCCCTGAAAGAGACGTCGTCTGGATGGGAGCATATGTTGCTCTAGAACCTGGATATACCTTTCAGCATTAATGGTGTCTTTCCAGATGTGTAAGCTGCCCATGCCGCATGCACTAATGCAACCCCATACCATCAGAGATGCAGGCTTCTGAACTGAGTGCTGATAACAACTTGAGTCGTCCTTCTCCTCTTTAGTCCGAATGACACGGCATCCCTGATTTCCATAAAGAACTTCAAATTTTGATTTGTCTGACCACAGAACAGTTTTCCACTTTGCCACAGTCCATTTTAAATGAGCCTTGGCCCAGATAAGACGTCTGTGCTTCTGGATCATGTTTAGATACGGCTTCTTCTATGAACTATAGAGTTTTAGCTGGCAACGGCAGATGGCACGGTGAATTGTGTTCACAGATAATGTTCTCTGGAAATATTCCTGAGCCCATTTTGTGATTTCCAATACAGAAGCATGCCTGTATGTGATGCAGTGCCGTCTAAGGGCTCGAAGATCACAGGTACCCAGTATGGTTTTCCGGCCTTGACCCTTACGCACAGAGATTCTTCCAGATTCTCTGAATCTTTTGATGATATTATGCACTGTAGATGATGATATGTTCAAACCCTTTGCAATTTTACACTGTCGAACTCCTTTCTGATATTGCTCCACTATTTGTCAGTGCAGAATTAGGGGGATTGGTGATCCTCTTCCCATCTTTAATTCTGAGAGCCGCTGCCACTCCAAGATGCTCTTTTTATACCCAGTCATGTTAATGACCTATTGCCAATTGACCTAATGAGTTGCAATTTGGTCCTCCAGCTGTTCCTTTTTTGTACCTTTAACTTTTCCAGCCTCTTATTGCCCCTGTCCCAACTTTTTTGAGATGTCTTGCTGTCATGAAATTTCAAATGAGCCAATATTTGGCATGAAATTTCAAAGTGTCTCACTTTCGACACTCGATATGTTGTCTATGTTCTATTGTGAATACAATATCAGTTTTTGAGAATTGTAAATTATTGCATTCCGTTTTTATTTACAATTTGTACTTTGTCCCAACTTTTTTGGAATCAGGGTTGTAAATACTCACCGGAGCTGTAGAGCAAAAGCTGAAAAGAACAGCTAAAAGGATGAAGGTCTGGAGCTTCATGGTGTTAAACAACTCTGAAACAGCAAAAACACTAAGAAGAATGAGACTGAAGATCCAAGTCAGAGATCTCAACAAGCTCCCCAGACATTGGCTTGTACCTTCACTGAGGAATGTTGATGAGAATCCAGATGTTGCTGTGAGAGTGTCACTCTGGCTTGGGCTTTTTAAACTCTCTCCGTGCCTCTTATCTGACTCACCGCGGCGCCATGTGGTCATGACGTAATACACACACCGATGACTTCACCTGACCGAGGAGCTGAGTGAGCCGCAGCGCTCACACAGTTACACCGAACCTCACTGTTGCTAAAGAACTTCTCCGTTTTTACTCATGACTGTCTAGTTTTGGCCACATGACATCACGTACCTCATTTTAACCCAACTGCTGTGCCACACCCTTGTTGTAACCAAATCAAGTCCTCGGAGCATCAGTGATTGGAGTCTGGCGTTAGACTAATGACCATGTTGATGAGGAGGAACTTCCTGAGCTCAGCGTTCTGTCTAATCTGCACCTAAACACGACGTCTGAGCTCTGTGTCATTACCAGATTTTCTGACTGGGCGAAAAACAATAAAAAACAAAGATGGTGTTCATGTTTGAGTCTCCAGGGTTAATCTGCGGTTTTACGCCTCGCTTTCTGCCTCTTTTTCTACACAAATAGACTCAGACTGAATGTATTAGAAAATATTAAAAAGTGCACTATAAAACATTTCAGCCTTGTTTAGTTATCTCCACTTACTTTTTCTCTTTAACTCAATGAGCTCTGAAAAGTGTGTACATTTGAACTAATCTCTGCAAGTTTTCAAAGGTTAGACTTGAATATCTTAGTTGTCTTGACTAATTGAGACTTTTTCTGAGTTGAAACAAAGATAATCATCAAATTGAGTTAACTTGCATTTTCAAGGCAGCAGGTAAACTTGCGTTTCCAAGGTAAACCAATTTGAAATGTTTTACAGTGTGCTGTTGAATTCTAGATTCTGATTGGTCAGAAGGTGTTGATTAATTTTCTGATAGTAATACAGCTGCAAATCACTCTCGTTAAGTACATGGCTGTTCGTATAGTAACACCTTATTTGCATAAATGGACTGAAACAAATCGTTAATCAGAAGTTTTATTAAAGGAAGGAGATGTTTCTGGAAGGAGTCTCCAGTATCAGCACTCCGTAAAAGTCAGAGGTGAAGCTGAAACTTTAAGTTTTATGGCATCTTCAGGACAGAGGAGTCGACACTTCTTTATGGTTCCTTGGTCTCTTGAGAAAGAGAGAGAGAGAGAGAGTTTATAGCTTCTGTACCATACAGTCACGGGAGCAGATAGAGGGGGGGACGGGCGGGATTCGTCCCACCCAGATTTAAATTCACCTCGTTTGGTCCCCCCCCACTTATAGGGAGGAAAAAACGTCTATGCTGTATTTCTTTGCATAAGGCAAACCTCACGGAAAAATCAAAAGACTAATTACCATTCGGTTTATTGAGGTGCACAGCAGTACAGACATAGTTGCAACTGCGCAGACTGCACAGGTTGCGAGCTCGAGCTTGGTTGCTATGGTTACCCACAACAAGTTTGACAGGCATATCGGGGACAGCTCCTCCTAGTTCAGGACCCCAACACGGCATGATGAAGGGTGCCAAAAGGCAGAAAACGATTGCATCATTTTTTCAAAAAAAAAAAAGTAAAATCGTACAGAGTAGAGATGCCTTTCTGGTAGCCTCCTTCTTTCAGTGGCAGCCTGTAGATACAGTGCTCAGAAGGCAGTTTTAATGTTTAATCTGGCGTTCCCTGCCATAATTTCAGCGAGCATATTGTTTCATAAGGAAACTTTGCGAAGAGTTGTTGACTGACTGCCGCTCACGCAACACACAGGCATAGTTAGAAAGTCAGGATGCACTGGTTTACACTTTACACACACACGTAGCCCAGCCTCTCGCTATGTTTAACAGTTGGAACTTAGCGGTTTTAAAACTAGTTTTGCAATTTCTGTGCGTGATGATAATGTGTAAACTTTGGATTTCCATAGGCTATGTTAAAATGTTATCATTGTCCTGGCCTGCAGGTAGTTCCTGGTGATGGCAGTGAGGGAGGTGAAATAACATGTATACACACTACCGTTCAAATGTTTGGGGTCACCCAGACAATTTTGTGTTTTCCATGAAAAGTCACACTTTTATTTACCACCATAAGTTGTAAAATGAATAGAAAATATAGTCAAGACATTTTTCTGGCCATTTTGAGCATTTAATCGACCCCACAAATGTGATGCTCCAGAAACTCAATCTGCTCAAAGGAAGGTCAGTTTTATAGCTTCTCTAAAGAGCTAAACTGTTTTCAGCTGTGCTAACATGATTGTACAAGGGTTTTCTAATCATCCATTAGCCTTCTGAGGCAATGAGCAAACACACTGTACCATTAGAACACTGGAGTGATAGTTGCTGGAAATGGGCCTCTATACACCTATGGAGATATTGCACCAAAAACCACACATTTGCAGCTAGAATAGTCATTTACCACATTAGCAATGTATAGAGTGGATTTCTGATTAGTTTAAAGTGATCTTCATTGAAAAGAATGGTGCTTTTTTTTCAAAAATAAGGACATTTCAGAGTGATCCCAAACTTTTGAACGGTAGTATATATATATATATATATATATATATACACACACACACAGCAAATTCCTCAGTGTTGAATTAACACTTTCAGAGTTAATTTGTGTCCAATTGGACCTATATAAAACACAGTAGGGTGTTAAATCAACACTCTGGGTGTTAATTCAACACTGGGGATTTTGCTGTATGTATATATATATATATATATATATATACACACATACACACATGCACACATACATGCATACACAAAATGGAATCATTTGCTGACAGCTCAGTCCCCCCCAGTTCAAAAATCCTATCTGCGCCCCTGCATACAGTATGTAAGAACTTATTTCTCACAATCATTAAATATAATTGTAAATGGATAAAAAGTATGGTGTGTTATTCTTTAATGGATGAAAAACAGTCATTGTTGGTAAATTGCTGTACACAGAAAACAGGAATGATGCAGGTTCATGGAGGCTCGTATATACAGTGGTGCTTGAAAGTTTGTGAACCCTTGTGAGGGAAATTTAGTGAATGAACATTCCTATTCTCTGTGTTTCTGTGTATTGAGCTCAAGTGGCCTAGTGCAGTGATTCCCAACCACTGTGCCGCGGCACATTAGTGTGCCGTGAGAGATAATCAGGTGTACCGTGGGAAATTATCCAATTTCACTCAATTGTTCCGAAAATTATTATTTATTTACTGCACATAATTTGTCTTTGTTCGTCTTTGCCAGCGACGTATAGACCCCTTCGCAGTAAACGTCATTCATACTTAAGAGGAAATTGCCCGCGCAGCCTGGACCCAAAAAAGACTCAGCGACGGTAGAGATGAGAAGAAATATTTGGAAGAAATGCCTAGTTGTTGTGTTGTCGGGTGTCAGAATCGTAGCAGTGATGGGATTAAAATGTACAGAATTCCAGCAGGATCTCACCCATTCCAAAAAAATCGCCGACGTCTATGGCTACAAGCCATCAAACGTGTAGACTGGGATGAAAGCACTATGCGCGGGTTTGCAGCGCCCACTTCATCACAGGTAAGATCAGGCTATTTATTAAATCTTTCTTTTTTATTCTTTCTAGTCTTCGTTTATTGATGTAGCAAAATACTTTGGTAACGTTTGTCTAATTGCTGGGTCATAGTTACACAATGTAATGAATATTGTTAGCATGTTAACTTAGCTTTGCATGCAGTTTTGTTTGTAGGAGAGGTCTCGCTTGACTCAAGCAGTCCAGATTTTGTGCCATCATTATTTGTGTATGCCGAAAATCACAATTTTAAAGCAAGGATGGAAACGTAAAATTGTGTGCCCTCACTCTAAATGCCAACTTACGTTGACTGCTCTAACCTAGCTCCCGCCCCGTTCAGTTTCATTTTTGGTCTCTGCCTCTCGCTTTTTACGCAGCTCTGATTTCTCTTAGCTGCACTCTTTACACTATCATTCCTTTCATGCCATTACCTCCTGCAAATTGCTGTTTAGTGTTGGTATTTGCTGTTGTAGCTGAAGCCACATTGCCATCACATCACTGGCATAATTTGATTAAAACAAAATGAATATGAATGTCCCATTGTTAATCAAGTTGTAGTCTCGCTGTAACCAGAATGTTGATGGCAGGCTACTTTTGTAAATAGGTTGTTTTTTGTTTTTTTTTGAGTTTGACATTTTTTGTAAATAGTATGACTGTCTTCAGGTATCAGAGGAAAACTTACTAACATCGTCCGTCCACTCTTTAATTAAATACGGATCCGGTAGTCGATGTCCACTTGTTAGAGTTAACTTATTTATGTAGCATTCTCGATCTTGTAACGACAATTGTTTTGCATAATCTGACAGCTCATAATGCCGGTCTATGGGCAGCGCCATTGTTTCTGAGTCCAGGCTGCGCGCGCAACAAACCGACCTGGCAACGGTCGGTTTGTTTACAAACATGCGAAGGGGTCTATAGACCCTTTTCACTCACGTGACCTTCGTAAGCGTGACCGCCATTTTGGACATGAAGAAATAACGGTTTATGGCACAGACCCTTTCGGTTCTCGCTCATCTAGCTGCTACAATGACTGCTTAGACTGCAACAATAATACCTAACACACATTTAAGTATCCGTCGTAAAGACGTGAAACTCGTCGAGTGACGAGTGTGTTCATTGATAAGCTAACACAATCTAAAAGTAGACATACAGTACCATCACACTGCCCTGGCGCTGTGTACAGTTTACCTTCTATGGTTTGTGCACTCACTATTTGCCATTACTTTCTCCAACCCAGTGTTCGAACCATACCGATATTTTCGGGGGGGTCCCTTTTTTTCCCTTGGGGGAGGGGTGCTTGCGCTTGCACTTGTCTCAGAGCGCGGATCTCCAAACACATGAGAAGCCTCTCTTACGCACATATCACGCGGACTCCACACCTCTACACACGCATCGCGTCTGAAGTCATAACTCATCAGGGGAAATCGTGTCCGCATTGGCATGTTCAAAAAACAACCTCGCGTCAACAATGATACCACATGCAAGAAAAAAAAAAACAGTCAGGCTCCTCAACACATCTGATCCACAGCAGCACCAAAGCATCACTGGAAATCATGTCAACAACCAATCTTCCATTTCAACATGCGTCAACAAACAAATGGCACCACAAACATGAATGAATCAGTCAGGCTACCAATTCCAAACCCACAGCAGACGAATAATTAAATGCATCTTACCTTAAAGCAGAATCGACCACTAAGGAAGTCTGTTGGCACACTTCCTTTCTACTAGTTTGTGTCCCCAACCTGGCAGCAGCAGTCATTGTCATATCGGTTTATTTTATCTTTGATGTAAACACAACATTTCGGATATGCAAATGCTTCCCGTTACACACGATTGCTATGTCAATAAACATCATTTTGCCAATATTTTAGAGACCATCCATCTTCGCCATCGGTCAGCATCTGTCGGGATCCGATAAAATGATAAATCTTGCCTTGTGTGTTGATGGTTACTACATCCAGGTGCACAACAATATAATGGCATGATGGAAGTCTTGCTGAAAGTAAAAACTTTCTTTGATGGCTATATTCCTTTGGATGCTTCGCCGTCGTTCCTCGTTGTTGGCTGTGGTAGACTACTGGTAGTACATGTCCAAAATGGCGGCCGTGTTTGTCATGACGTCACGTGAAAAGGGTCCATAGTGACAGGCAGAACAATTAAATACTCTTTCACTAGATGGCAGCAGGTAGCTAATTAACCTGTGTTATCTACTTGTTGCCATTCAAACAATAGAATTAGTAATGCTTCGGGCGTGACAGCGGTGATGGCGTTGGATAAATATTTGAAAAGAAAAAGTTCACAATCCAAACTGGGTCCTGGAGAAAATTCTGACCCTGATGAAGGCCCTAGTACATGGGTGCAAGTTTTCCGGCATGTGCCGGAAGCCACTGGCGGCTCGTTAATAGGGGCGATTTGGGCGATGCACTCCCAAACAGGGGGATTTTTTTTTTTATCTACTCCTACTACCACGGCAACAGTAATGTCATCGTCCAATCAGGATAAGGTCGCGCCTGGTGTAGCCACGCCCTTTTGGTGCGATTTCTGTCAGGTTCAGATTTGCCCCAAAATCTCCCATTGACACTAATGGTACGTACGTTTTTTTTCGAAAAATCCTGCTCCCAATGCATTTTCTATTAGGTTTTATGTGCAAGCACAAGCAGCGTGCTTACGTCATATGCCTGTTGCGCGGGAAATGTATTGAACATTCTATGAAGATGGCGGCGAGTGTTGAGTGCAACAATACGGTAGCGTCTCTGAAAGAAGTTCCCTTTATGCCGCTTTTCCACTACAAACGCGGCTGAGCCGTGCCGTGCCGAGTCGAGCTGAGTCGAGCTGAGCGGGGCTGTTGGAGTTGCATTTCGACTACAACCGCGCTGAACCGTGCTGGCTGGAAGTGGGTGGACACATTGGGTGGAGTTAGCGAAAGTGGGTGGACGTCATGTGATGTCGTTAAGCAGCGCAAACAGTGACATCAGTGACAGTGGCGGAACAAGTCAGAGCCGGGCCGGGGGCGGGGCAAATGACCGGGCCCTTTATTAAAGCTTATCATAACATCATTTTAGGCTACAAAATGTCCGCAACTGCGGTGTTTACCAATTTCAACACTACCGGGTGCAACTATGTTATTTAGTACATCAAGTCCTTCAAACGAACATGTAACTCAGAAACAAAAAACATTAGGATACTGTACATGGCTCATAATAAAACATCAATAGCCTATACTGCGCACATTATTTGAAGGGCAAACGAATGAGCGCTCAGAGGTTGCAGCAGTGACAGGAAGAGTCAGAAATAAAAGGAGGGCGCTGCAAACCTCACTGAATGCACTGTGTTTACCAATTTCAACACTACGGGGTGCAACTATGTTATTTTGTACATTAAGTCCTTCAAACGAACATGTAACTCAGAAACAAAAAAACATTCGGCGACATACTGTACATGGCTCATAATAAAACATCAATAGCCTACTGCGCGCATTATTTGAAGGGCATACGATGAGCCTTGCGCTCCGCGAACTCGTCCACGATGCTCTGATTCAGTGAGCTTTTAAGCGGTAGTCTCACGACCCGAATAGTAAACAATAAACATGGAGGACATGGAGTCGTTAGTGTTGCTGGTCTTGGTGCTGTGGCTTGACAACACCAACAGATACTGGCAAGAGCGTATAGATGAGGCGAGGCGCATAAGGCTTCAGAAATTCTCGTAATTCGTAATTCTTCTTCTTCCGGGTTTGCGGTGTTTACAGATCCCAGCGCGCTCGCGGGGCGTGTGTGGGCATGTGAGGACACGCCTCCTCACCAATCAGTGCACAGGGGAGTGTCTGCTCACGCCCCCAGCCTCAGTCAGCACGGTTTGGCTCGCTTCAGCCCTACCCCAAAACGGTGCGAGTTTTAGGGGCTAAGCAGGGCTGAAACGAGCTGAGTCGTGCTGGTTTTTGGTAGTCGAAACGCGAGCCGTGTCGGGCTGAAGTGAGCTGAAGCGAGCTGAAAAAGGGTAGTGGAAAAGGGCCATTAGTTGTCGTACCAATGAGGAGAAAACGGCAATCAAACAGCTAGGACCTCCTAGACCGAATTTAAACATCAAGCAAGTGTCTACGAAGGGGGAGAAGACCTGCTCAAGAGGTTTTAACAAGAACTGGTACCACCGGAAAACTTGGCTAGCTGGCTGTGATGTAGTCAATGCTCTTTTTTGCTACCCTTGCGTTCTCTTCCACCCTGGAAGCAGCACAGCAGACGGTACAGCGTGGACCATAAACGGAGTTACAGATGTGCATCATCTCTCCTAGAAAGTGAAGAAGCACGAGAATTCAAAGATTCACATGGACAGCTGTCTGAAATTTTCAGCCTTTGGGAGAGGAAACATTGCCACACAGCTGGATGAGGTGTATCAGCTAGCAGTTCGTTGTCACAATGATGAGGTGAGCAAGAACCGACACATATATATTGTACAGTATATCTGTGTTCATTGGAGCCAGCAGCACCTTACCATTTTTCCAACTTGTTAAGCCAAGTTGCACTGACTACAAAACCTTGTGTGTATATAGCTAAATAACTAAAGCCTTTTGTGTTCATTGACATGCTTGTAATACTTTAAATTTCCTTTTAAGGCATGGCTTTCTGGAGGAATTCTTGGGAAAAAAACTGCAGAATTTATTTAGAATTATTTATTATTTGTTGTTAAAATGGTGCAATTCCATATAAAAAAAACCACATAATTAAGTTGCACATGTTTGTTTGATGGTTATGCTTTTCTTCATCTTTTTCAAAACTTAAATAAACACTTGTTTTGGATTTATATCCTGCCACTTTAATTGCATTCTTTAGAATGAAGAAATTAGAATATGTTTATAATTAAGAATTTATGTGTCTACTTATTATAGAATACTGGAATAATATGAGAAAATAAATGAGTAATGTAATATTAACTGATTGTGATGCCGAATGTTTTGCTTTGAAGGCTTCACAATGAGTCTTCCTTAGTTTGCCACCTTTAACTTGTTCAGTGTTGCCACCTAGTGGAGAGAAGAGATATTGTCTGTATTGATATCTGAATTTACCAGGCAAAAACAAGTTCGGCCAATCGACTTGCTACCTAGGTCAATTTACTTCAGTCCTGTGGACATTTATGGTCCGTGTAGACATAACGGGGGAAAATTGCCCCCCCCCCCCCCGAAAAAATTTCAGGAGCCGTCACTGCCAGAAGCTCTGTTTTTTTTCGGTTCTGAAAAAGTCATTTTTTCCAAATCGTGTAAATCCGTTGAGATTTTCGGGGTGGCCCTCTCACTGTCTTACTCTCAACGTATTACCGGGTTACCACGGCACAGTCTCTGCACAAGACAAATCTTTTCATCTCATCTTCGCCACAAACCTCATTCAATTTATACGCCGCTCACCAACGAGCAGTCCTGACTAGCCTGTTGTTTCACGCAGAGCCGTCCATCCAGGGGCGCAGAAACAGGGGGAGAAAAATTATGACTTCCACTATTCTGAAAACGAGTCAGCATTATAATGTCTTAGCCTAATTTAATTGTACAGCATGCATAATGTAGATAACTGACATAGATCTGTTGCTTGTTTTGAATATGGCTGCACTTGGAGCAGTCTGTCGGTGTCGTTGAGCAGTCTGGGCTGAAGTAAAAGTCTTTTATGCACCGAACACGTTTCGCAGCGAGATATTCCAATGGTGCCTGGCACTTTTTTTTTTTAATAAAACAAAGTTGCTTTGTTGATCTGTGTTCTCATTAAAATGACAGTTTAGCAGCTCATTCAAGCAACCATGTTGCGAAGAGCTTCCTGGAGGAAAATATAATAAACGCGTTGAAAACAAGAAACAATCTCAGTGCGTCAAGACTGCAGGGAAACGAAACAAGCACTCAGATGTGTTCTCTTTACCAGCGCCGGCGATTGCTATAGGCGACCTAGTGTGCCCAGGGGCGCCAAGGGCGACCAAAACCCCACCAAAAAGGAGGGATGGAGTTATTGAATGGAGATGTTACCAAGTGCATCAGTGGTGTACAGTGTTTTCAACCACTGTGCTGCCGAACTCTAGTACCGCGGAACACTAGTGTGCCGTGAGAGATCACCAATGGCCCTTTTCCACTACCCTTTTTCAGCTCACTTCAGCTCGCTTCAGCCCGACACGGCTCGCGTTTCGACTATCTCAAAACAGCACGACTCAGCTCGCTTCAGCCCTGCTTAGCACCCAAAACTCGCACGGTTTTGGAGTAGGGCTGAAGTGAGCCAAACCGAGCTGAGTGAGGTTGGGGGCGTGAGCAGACACTCCCCTGTGCACTGATTGGTGAGGAGGAGTGTCCTCACATGCCCACACACGCCCCGCGAGCACGCTGGGATCTGTAAACACCGTAAACCCGGAAGAAGAAGAATTACGAATTACGAGAATTTCTGGAGCCTTATGCGCCTCGCCTCATCTATACGCTCTTGCCAGTATCTGTTGGCGTTGTCGGTGACGACAAGCCACAGCACCAAGACCAGCAACACTAACGACTCCATGTCCTCCATGTTTATTGTTTACTATCCGGGTCGTGAGACTACCGCTTAAAAGATCACTGATGTCACTGTTTGCGCCGCTTAACGACATCACGTGACGTCCACCCACTTTCGCTAACTCCACCCAATGTGTCCACCCACTTCCAGCCAGCACGGTTCAGCGCGGTGGTAGTCGAAATGCAACTCCAATAGCCCCGGTCAGCTCGACTCAGCCCAACTCAGCACGGCACGGCTCAGCCCAACTCAGCCGCGTTTGTAGTGGAAAAGCGGCACAAGTGTACCGTGGAAAATTATAGAATGACTGTATATTGTAAATATTGGCAACAGCGTTTTAGTTTCAGTCAACATTTTCTATTGGTGATGTGCCTTGAGATTTTTTCATTGAAAAAAGTGCGCCCTGGCTCATGAAAGGTTGAAAACCTTTTTTACAACACCTCTGATGCGGCTGGGGATGTAGAAATACGCGCTCATTACCTCTGCTGTTACACTACCTGTGACAGTAGCTTCTGCTGAAAGAAGCTTTTCAAAATTAAAACTGCTGAAGAAATACTTAAGGTCAACAATGAGTCAAGAACGTCTGAATGGGCTTGCTCTGATGAGCATCAACCAAGAGATCTCAAGAGAAATATCATTTGATGATATTATCAAGGAATATGCCATTAGGAAGACCAGACGAGTCCCATTGTAATGTTACTTCAATAACAAAGTACCCATAATAGCACTTTTGTTTGAAAATACAGCCCATTGATGTCCTAACAGGGTGCTTAAGTTTGCACAATTTAGAATTGTAGAATTTTTTATTCATTTAATTTGTTAATTCTTCAGAGATGACTTAACTTTTAATAGCAAAAAAGAAACTAAAAATAATTTCTTGTTTATTGTCCATGCACTACACTTTGAACAGGGTGCGGAAGAGTTTTTGCCCATTATATGGAGATATGTATTGAATTTGTGTGGTCATTTTACTTTGTGACACTTTATGTGAATAATGATAACAATAATGAAAAAGATAAAAATGACTTCTTGTTTATTGTCCATGCACCGTACATTGTTTAATAGTAATAGAATAGAGTGATTAGATTAAAGTGTTATTTAGATGTTATTAGAGGGGTTTTTTTCTTGGGGGGGGGGGGGCGCCAAAACTCAATCTCGCCTAGGGCAGCCAAAGACCTAGAGCCGGCCCTGGTTTCACGGTGTTATACATGTGTGATATCATGTTTCACGCATGTAGCATGTTGTTCGACCAAATCAACACAGCTATTGCCATGAGTCGCCGTTTCTTTTGGTACAAGTTAGAACGGTGCTTTTGATTGGCTCACTGCTAACTGCTGTCCAATTAAACTTCAGCTTTTATCTCATCTCATTATCTCTAGCCGCTTTATCCTTCTACAGGGTCGCAGGCAAGCTGGAGCCTATCCCAGCTGACTACGGGCGAAAGGCGGGGTACACCCTGGACAAGTCGCCAGGTCATCACAGGGCTGACACATCGACACAGACAACCATTCACACCCACATTCACACCTACGGTCAATTTAGAGTCACCAGTTAACCTAACCTGCATGTCTTTGGACTGTGGGGGAAACCAGAGCACCCGGAGGAAACCCACGCGGACACGGGGAGAACATGCAAACTCCACACAGAAAGGCCCTCGCCGGCCCCGGGGCTCGAACCCAGGACCTTCTTGCTGTGAGGCGACAGCGCTAACCACTACACCACCGTGCTGCCACTTCAGCTTTTATAATGAGCCTTATTTCGCTTCCCTCCCTTGCGACAGATCCACGTGCTTTGCTTCTGGTTGCTGATCAAAATATGTCAAAATGAAGTTTTTATCAGAAGGCTCCAATACAAAAGAATTAGAAAAGACGTCTAGAAATAAATGGAGATGGGAATGGTTAAGTGAGTGTGACAAAAACAGTGACAAATGGGGAATATGGCTGAGAAAACCGGACGTCCCGGGAGTTGCGACTGCTGTTCAAAGGCTATCAAGTACGGCTCCAGCGGGAAGAAGGGACTTAAAAGTCACGCCGATGAGACTAATCACTTTTCTGATTCTTGTGCTATGTAGTAATAAGTGAATTCAAAATATTTATTGAGCCCTGTGATGACCTGGCGACTTGTCCAGGGTGTACCCTGCCTTTCGCCCGTAGTCAGCTGGGATAGGCTCCAGCTTGCCTGCGACCCTGTAGAACAGGATAAAGTGGCTAGAGATAATGAGATAATGAGATGAAAATATTTATTGGTGATTTAAATTGTCGTCTGATAGTGTGATGTGCAAATGCAATGTGCTTTCTTCTAGAATTGAAATTATTCATCACAAGTATCTGCTTTTATAAACTTTTTTTTTTTACATTTGATTACCTTTCAATGATTAAATAAAAGTAAGGTAGGTCTTGAAATAAGTTTGTTAGCTTTTTTATCATCTTTTCTAATGTGGTTGTTAGGTTAAACTCATTTGTAGTCAGTAATGGATTATAAAATATAGATATTTTTGGATGGAAAAAGCTGAATCTTGTTATTTGCTAAAATCCAGGAGTTTCTGAGGACATCAAGACATGTGGCTCCTTATTTTAACTCAAGCTGTGTATATATTGTAAAAAAAACAAAAGGTATCACAGCAAAAGCATATTAAAAATGGTTGTTTCAACATTTAAATTAGTAGTTGCTAGATGTTTTGAAATATCAAGCCTTGTACTTGAAATATTATTTCAGATGACTTGATGAAATGTATTAAACAGTTGATGTGAATATGCAAATCATATAACTATTAATATTATAAATGTTTGCATGAGATTGCATGAGAGACAACCATTTTAACTTGTAATTAAATTTTTTTTTTTGAGCCCTAAGGGGGGCTCACCCCCCTTTGTAAACCCCCCCCCCCCCCCCCCCCCCCCCCGCATGGCTGCGCCATGCACGTCTGACTTTGTCAGACTTTTCAGGTTTGTGAAAATTTTATACTTGCACCTATGCTAGTATGAGTAGAGGTCAGAAGAAAGCGAAAAAGGTGATTTTCCACAACTTATCTATGCGAGCTGGGCTTTTCAAGCATGACTGCTATAAAAACTAAAAAAGGAGAGTGACTCAGAGCTGTTGAAGATCTTCGTGTGTGTCTGTCTTCAATTCCTGCGAGTATATCAGCTTTGTGTTCAACTAAACAGGCCCAGGTTTCACACTGAGTAAGTAAATTGTGAGTAAATTGAGATGAGATGATCATTATATTTCATTATATATACTTTTTGTGACATTTTTGTTTGGTGGTGTGCTGTGGGATTTTTCAAATGTAAAATATGTGCTGTGGCTCAAGAAAGGTTGGGAAACACTGGCCTAGTGTACTAAGATGTTTTTCCCATGTTGTAATCGCCTTTCTGTGGCCTTGGCTGGTGATAAGCAGGGTGCCTGAGTTCTCCATAACTATGCATCCGCCTGCACATACCAGAGCACGCCAGGTGCATGCTTTAACAAAGCTTCATAGGAAATCTTGAGCCAATCACGTGAAGATGCAAGCAGTAAGCGAATGCCTTTAGAGTATAATAGATAACAGCCACTAAAACACAACTCAGAGCACGCGCGTACTCTCACATCACTAGAGGTGATGTTCTGTTTTAATTTTCTTCCTTTCCTATCTTATATTTCTTTTATATGATTTACCACAATAAATAACAGAAAAGACAACTGCTAAGCATTCTGAAGTGTTTATTAGAAATTTCCATTACAATTTGGCGTCCCTGGGTGGGCCCTATGCATCTGATCCTCGGACGACGGAACCACGGGCGATTGCTCTAAGACAACGAGGGAGGCTCAGCCTCCTCTAAAAATGCCCTTATAACTTTAATGTGCGCATGAGTTTCTCCCCCTCGTGACAGCGCGATGCAGCGCAGCCTCAGTGGACTTCAATGGCATTGGGAGCTATGCGCTTTTCAGTCTCAAAATGCAAGACGGTTATTATCAACTATAGACAGGCAGCAGTGAATCTCAGTTCAGTCCCATGCGGATTCGCAAGTGCTGTGGTGTATTGTAAGAGATCAGCTTACATTTCGATTTCATTCATTACATACGGTTTCTACCAGCTTAAATATTTATTGGACAAATACTGCGAAAATGCCCGCCTACGGACTCCCACGGACTCCCAGCCTCAGTGGACTTCAATGGCATTTGGGAGCTATGCGCTTTTCAATCTCAAAATGCAAGATGGTTATTGGACAAATACTGCGAAAACGCCCACCTACGGACTCCGAGCCTCACATGGGAGGGACATGGCAGGTTCCGCGAGGAGACTGGTGATTGGTGAAAGTGGCCAGATATTTTCTTTGATTGACAGCTCGTTTCAACTATAGATAGGCAGCGGTGAATCTCAGTTCAGTCCCATGCGGATTCGCAAGTGCTGTGGTGTATTGTAAGAGATCAGCTTACATTTCGATTTCATTCATTACATACGGTTTCTACCAGCTTTTTTAGTTTCTATATATTTTCATTGTAAATATAGTGTTGTCAAGTTTGCTATCTTAGTTCCAGAAATTTCGTTTATTTGAGTGACTGAACTTGAACTTGAGGGGGCTAGTCAGCTAGCAAGAAAGCTGCGCACGGATGCCAAGCATTGCTGATTTAATTTTGGCGAAGCCATTTGCCAGTCTTCCTTTCGAGGAAAAAATTAAAATTAAAGAGACCAACGCTTTGCCCGTAGTCAGCTGGGATAGGCTCCAGCTTGCCTGCGACCCTGTAGAACAGGATAAAGCGGCTAGAGATAATGAGATGAGATGAGACCAACGCCTCAAACTGACTTGGTGAAAAAGGTAGGGAATAATACTCGTTCCTTTCAGCTCTCCTGGTACGAGAAAGTGAATTGGCTAACAGCAAGTGACCCACATCAACAACAGTAAATAGGCTACTTTAGTAATATGTCATGGATGGATCAAAAATATAGAATCTATTTAAAATGTTTATGCTGAGTATATTATATTGGAATATATATTTTTCTGGATATGAATTAAACAGCTACAATTTGGAAAACATTTTTAAACAAAAACACAGCCGAGAACATTTCACACTACAGACCTGGATTAAAAGTGAAGGGTTATCAAAATTGTCAATAAAACATTTCTCAGTCAAAATAAGTAAAATATAGGGAAAGTGTCATTGAATGAAATGTGTGGCACCCAGCTCTACTGCTGAGGTTCCTGACAAAGAGCTGCTTTTAATAATGATCAATTTTTAAACAACATGCCACAATTTTAAAATATAAAATGTTAAAATATACCCCCCCAACACCACCATCATGTATATTGGACAGTAGGCTAATGGGCCAAAAGAACCTGTTATTTCACAGTTTGTGACCCTGCCAACAATCAGCCAGATCAGAGGCAAGAGTATGGGCAAAATTGATGTTTTTTCTTTTAAAATCTGGAAATATCGTAACCGACCAGCCTCCCCTGTTTGAAAGACTACCAGCCGCCACTGGACGGAACACTCCCAAGGCTATGGTGCGGAGCTGAGAACTCGGACGAGAGACCAGGTCATCAGGGCTCACCGAACCAGTAAGTGATAACTTTGCATTCTTGTGTAAAGAAATTAGTGGAAACAGTATTTAAAGAATGATACAAGAAATGGACAGAGATTTGTCCTAGTATTTAAAGAATGATATAAGAGACAGACAGAGATTTGTCCTAGTCAATGAAGACTGATATAAGAGATGGACAGAAGTTTGTCCGAGCCCAGGAGGACTGCTAAGCTGTGGTACCATCAATATTACCCCTTTTCCACCAAATCAGTTCCAGGGCTGGTTCGGGGCCAGTGCTGGTGCTGGTTCACAACTCATTCAACTTACGAGCCAGCTGAGAACCATTTTGCTTTTCCATACTGTAGCTCGTGGTGCTAAGGGAAGCCACGTCATTACGTCGCTGTATACGTCAGTTACGTCATTGTATATGTCATTACGTCGCTGTATACATCAGTTATGTCGCTACGTTTGCATAAACCTTGTCGCGAATATCGAAGCAAAAACAACACGGAAGAAGCAGCAACAACAACAATAATAATAATGGATGACTTCGCGTTTGTACAGCTGCTGCTTCTCGCCGCTTAAAAATGGCTATCTTTCGCGGTCTTATTGTTGTTGGTCTTAACAACTCCGCCCCCCCGCTGATGTAAGCGGTTCTTTCCTCTGGCCCAGCAGAGAGTTGGTGCTAGCCTGGAACCGTTTTTTCTGGCCCCAGAGCCAGTTCTTTGTCAGTGGAAACAGAAAACCCGGTTCCAAACTAAGCCCTGGAACTGCTTTGGTGGAAAAGGGGCATATTTTTCCCGAAACGGATAAAACACAATTTTGAGACAATAAACCGCGAGTAGTTTATTGGGTTGTGTAAGAGAAAATCCGCCCAAGTGACGTCTAATAAGAACACACCAAAAGGATTATTGTGTCACATTTTTGGACATAGTCCAACTTGTTCTTCTTGTGATCCTAATAAAGAACTCAGCCATTGTTGTCATAACCTATTGATATAACAGTGTATAATAAGGAACAGAAACGGTAAGTTAAGGAAAGGAAGAAGCAAGTAAGCCTGAGGCTACATGTGCTATAATAAGAAGTGGGTGTTCCTATGACAACCCAAACATCCAGTTTATGAAAACCTCGTATGGGGAGGATTGTTTGGCACAGTTTGACATATGGGTAAAGGACTTAGGATTCCCTGAAAAGGGCAGTTTTAGTCCCAGGCAGATAGAACAGTTAGAAGAAAAGTTGAAACGGAAGGAAAAAGAAGAGTCTGCAGATAACGTTAAGTTCTTAGGGGACTGGAGGGCATTTTCTGCATGGAAAGAAGAAACACTTAAGAGAGAGTACGAAAGAGAGAAACAACAGGCAGGGCTCTCACCCTCTTCTCAGTGTTTGAAATTTCAGATGGACCCTGACCTGGAGTCTGCCCCACCACCCCGACACACACTGCCTCCTCAGCAAGGTGGAGCATCACTCCCACAAGCGCTTCACCCACAGAAAGGGGGAGAAGTTGAGACAAAGAAAAAAAAACTGAGCCTCTGGAATCTCTCCCAGCCTACCAGCTGCCTCCAGCATCAGCGCCTCTCAGCGCTTCTCTGTCACACACGAGATCTGGTCTTGCATATGGCGATGGAAGAGACACCCTCCTGGACCTGACCACATGCTCACCAGTGGGTCCACAAGGCCATAACCTAAAGTCTGAAGTCCTTCATCTTCCAATGGTGGAAGTGGCTGGAGCTGACAGCATGCTTCTAGTCCACAGACCCTGGATGACAGCAGATATGAAGGAAAGCATGGCTTCTCTTTCCAACGTGAGAGAGGTAGGAGGAAAGAGATTTGGTAACAAACTGTTGATGTTTTGCAGAGAATTCCAACCGACCACCCATGAACTTCGCCGCCTAATCATGACCAAGATGGGTATAGATTGGAACAAGGTTTCCAAAGAGTGGCCGGAAGCTGACCAGCGAATGACTACACCAGACTGGAGCGCAGCTGGCAATGGTGAGTACAGAGATACCATCACTGCTCTCTGTGCTCGTCTGGACAGTGCTTTTCCCTTGAACATAGACATTACTAAGATCAGTATGTGTAAGCAAGAAGATGGTGAAGTGGTGTCAGTGTTTCTTGCCCGTCTCACCGCCGCACATGAGAAAAAAACACAGTGGCCTGACCAGGCCCATGAACCTGGCTGCAGTGGAGGGCACTCCTGAGCCTCACCAAGATCGAGCAGTACGCTGTGCATGCAGAAAGTCTGATGAAAGGAAAGAAGAAGACAAAATCAACACAAACAGACCAAGACCTACACGCCACCACTCTCACTCTTCTCCAGACTGCTCAGCCTGGACCTAGAGGAAGAGGTCAAGGTAGGGGCTGAGACAGGATGACCTGGGGTGACTTGTCCTGGATAAAAGGCACAACCTGCTACAATGCAATCAGAAGGGACACATTGCTTGAGATTGTCTCCACAGTAGCAAGCAGAAGCCCTGTGAGGAGTACAGCAAAGCAGGCGGACTCCGGGAACGGGCCCCGCACAGAGAACAGGGGAGGTAACACACACACACACACACACCTGATGATACACATAGACAGGAGCATTCACATGATGTTAAACACATTAGTAGCAGCACCTGCATGCAACAGCAAGACTACACAGAAACGCCCGATACAGCAGTCCAGATAGATACACCTGAAGTTGCATTAAGTTTGTTAAAATACACAACTACTCCCTGCTCTAAACTCCCTTGTATGCCCCTCACTGTGTGTGGGCATGTGTTAACCTTTTTAGTAGATTCTGGAGCAGGACACTCAGTGATGCAGCATGGGGTACTTCCAGTTGACCCACCGCTCAGCTCAAATTCTATTCAGACGATGGCCATTTCAGGACAACCTGTAACCGAAACTTTCTCAGTTAACCTCCCGTGTAAAAGCAAGGGAGGAATAGTTATGTCCCACTCATTCCTCATCTCACATACATGTCCAGTAAATTTGTTAGCACGCGATTAATGTGCAAATTAGGAGTAAATCTCATGTCCACTCCAGATGGACTAACTATTGAAGTATTGAAGTAAGTGAAATGTGCGGTGTGCAGTATGGGTTTGGAAGCCCTCTGTATGTGTATGTCTGGTGGCTCTGCTCAGATCAACTCACATAAACTCCCAAACACCTTGTACAGCTCGCACACTTGAACACCTCATCAGTTGACACAGATTATATGAAAGAGGAAGATTTACATTGCACAGCACATGTTCACCAAGGTCAAGATATAGAGTTTGAAAAGTCTTGGTTTGCAGACCCCCACGCATGTGAAAGATTGACCCTCAAAACTACATATTGGTCTAAACATTATGGTGCTGTGCAGGTCCATTTTACTCGTTGTCCTAACAGCTGCATCAATGTTCAGCACAGTGTTCTCAAACATGTTATACGCGGCCTCATGTCAGAGGACTCTGAGGTCGACTGCTGCCAGCATGATTTCTTTGACATTGTTAATTCTATACCCCATGTCTCATTAGCAAAGCCACGAGCTGCCCATTGGACAGATGTGGGGGAGTGGGTCAAGAAGTGTGTAGCCAATGGCAATGAATGGTCCCAAACAGAGGACCCTAGTGTGTTGTTTTGCCAAAAGCTTGGGGTCTACAAACAAAGTCATGCTATGTGTGTGCATGTTAAGCGCAGCGTAATATTAGCCACTGATGACCGGGATCCTGGGGACCCTGGCTGTAGTGGCCTGTTTGTCTCTAGGCATAACTCCAGCAGAGGTGCACCCCAAATTGGCGGGAGTTCCAAATTCCGTTTGGGCGAAGGGTAAACATGATGTAGGCCTAATAAAGAATGCTGAACCAGTGGTGATCACCCCCAAATCAGATTTCAGGCCTAAACAGACCCAGTACCCACTCAAACCAGAAGCAATCACAGGTATAAGACCGGTCTTTGATTCGTTGCTGAAGGCAGATGTAATTGTCCCTTGCCAGGATTCTTCAGTGCGCACTCCTATTTTCCCAGTTAAGAAGGCAAGAAAACTGTCCCAGCCCGATGAGTGGAGGTTTGTCCAAGATCTGCAAGCAGTCAATGCTGCGGTTGTTCCGCACGTGCCTGACGTCCCTAAAGAGCACTCTGCAGACCACACCCACTCTGGGATTGCCTGACCCCAATAAACCATTTGTTCAAACTGTAGATGAAAAGAAGGGTTTCATGACCTCTTTTTTTTTTTTTTTTTTGCAGAAGCACAGGGATAGACTAAGACCTGTAGCCGACTTCTCCAGCAAATTGGACCCAGTGGTGGCTGGACTTCCTGTTTGCCTGCGTGCAGTTGCTGCAGCTGAAAAGGTGGTAACTGCTTCCAGAAATATTGTGGGGTACTCTCACCTCACCCTTTTGGTCCAACATGCTGTCTCCCTGCTTCTGTTGGAGAAAAAGATGTCACATTTGTCAGCACAGAGATGGTTAAAGTATAACACTGTCATACTTGATATGTCTAACATCATTGTGAAACGTTGTTCTGTTCTGAATTCTGTCTCTCTTCTCCCTACAAAGGACGATGGAGAGCCACATGACTGTGTTGCTCTCACTAACGATTTTTGTTTCCCCAGGGCAGACTTAAAGAGCGACCCTTTGGAAAATCCAGACATGGTCCTCTATGTGGATGGTTCAGCCTCCAGAGACTCAGAGACGGGAAAGAACAAAGTAGGTTTTGCCGTAGTCTCAGATTACAAGGTCCTCAAGGCGTCGTGTCTGTCCTCAAATCTGTCGGCGCAGGCCGCAGAGCTCTGTGCCCTCATTGAGGCATGCAAGTTGGCGGTAGGGCAATCTGTCAATATTTTTATGGACAGTAGGTATGCATTTGGCGTTGTGCACGATTTTGGCACCATTTGGAAACACAGAAATTTTCTCACTAGCACAAGATCTCTCACTGCACATCATAAACTGGTCTCTGAGTTGTTGGATGCTATTCTACTCCCTAGAGCCATTGCTGTGTGTAAGTGTGCTGCCCCTACTAACAATACTGATCTTGTGTCTCAAGAGAATGCCAGGGCGGACGCGGCAGCTAAGTGTGCAGCCTCAGCTTCCAGTTCACCCTCTAACCTTGCTTTTCCTCAGGTTTCTACCCCCTGTTTACAGCTAGCAGACCTTCAGAGCACTGCCACTCAGGACGAGAGACGAGTCTGGAAACAGGCAGGCAGGCTGTATCTTTGCAAACTTGGTCTGGGTTTGTCCCTCGGGCCATCCCTGTCTACCAAAATACATGTTCCCTTTCTATGCAAAATTGGCACATGGGCTCACCCATGTGTCAAAAGGGGGGATGGTCACAGAAGTAACAAAGAGATGGTTCACAAAGGGTTTTTCAAATTATGCTGTGAAATTTTGCAAGCAATGCTTGATATGTGCACAACATAATGCAGGTCAAGGTATCAGACTAACTCAAGCAGCACACCCAATACCAGACAAACCATTTGATCATCTCCAAATGGACTTCATTGAACTGACACCTAGTGAAGGGAAAAGGTATTGCCTGGTAATAGTTGACATGTTTTCAAAATGGGTTGAAGTATTTCCCACAGTTAAACAAGACTCAGAGGCAGTAGTCAAAGCACTCCTGAGAGATATAATTCCTAAGTGGGGTATACCTAGCAAAATCTCAAGTGACAATGGAACACCCTTTGTTAATGCAGCCCTAAAGAAAATAGGAGCATTCCTAGGGATAGACCTGAAACAACATTGTGCCTACCATCCTGCCAGTGCAGGAGCAGTAGAGAGGGAAAATGGGTCACTTAAAAATAAACTAAGGAAAGCTTGTGCAGAAACAGGGCTAGGATGGACAAAGGTCCTCCCTGTAGTATTCACACAAATGAGGATGCAAACTAGGCCTAAACATGGGTTAAGCCCATTCGAAATTCTGTTTGGGCAAGTACCCAACACGGGGATAGGGCCAGCTCAAGGAACACTGCTGGACACCACACTGTGTGATGATGCAATGTTGAATTACTGTGCAATGTTGTCCTCTACTTTGAAATCTGTCCACAAACAGGTAAAAGAAGCACTTCCCAAACCCGCTGAGGGACCTCTGCACGATCTACAACCAGGAGATTGGCTCGTGGTGAAGGACTTCCGACGAACCAAGTGGAACAAGCCACGGTGGAATGGCCCATTCCAGGTCCTGCTCACGACCCCAATGGCAGCGAAGGTCACAGGCAGAGTGACGTGGATCTACGCTAGCCACTGCAGGAGGGTTCCTGAACCGGCTGAGCAGGAGGAAGAGGAAGGCCTAAGTGACCCAGACGCTGACTAAAGCTCGTGAGGAAGAAAGGCATCACTGCATGGAACAGTGCGAGTATCACATCAATCACGCACGCACCCTCAATAGGGAAGAGTATTTCAGTGTCTAGCCGATAGATAAGTCTTAGGGTTTCGAGTTTCCTCCAAGTCCCAGTGAGGTGGGACGAGGGCTGATAGGGCGTGCCCGCCCTCTGAGCACCAATACACATCAAGAAGGGCAAGGGTTAACTCGGTAACATCATTGAGGCACTGAACAAGATGCACAAGGTTGCTGAACAATTACGAGCAGACGAACATGGAGGAGACAAAGACAGCTGGTGGCATTGGTTTAGTGGATGGAAGACTCTAATTCTATCCACCATACCGGTCCTGGGCTTAGTGATTGTGATGCTATGTTTGCTCCCTGTTTTCTGTCAATGTTGTATGTCTGTGTTTCAGAGGCAGCTGACAAATATCGGTTACTAGATGGTGAAAATAGACTCAGACGACTTGCCTGACTGGCCTCCAAACCCACACGAAGACTATAACCCACCGTTCGATGACATCAGCACAGTTGACATGAAACTAGTCCTGACTTAAAACACTTTCATTATGGTTGCTTTTCTGTTCTATTGTTTCCTGATCTATGTATATAGCTTGCTAGCATTAACTTTAAGACGTCTATGTCTTACAAAACAGCCTTAGCATTATCCCTGTACACTCAATGACGTGTTAAGTCGAATCTCTCTGGGAACTCTTACCACTGAAATTGTGTACATTTCTTTCTTTAGCAGTTATTATCCTGCAGGATAAAAAGGGGGGAAATGTGAGGGAAATTTAGTGAATGAACATTCCTATTCTCTGTGTTTCTGTGTGTTGAGCTCAAGTGGCCTAGTGTACTGAGAAAGATGTTTTTCCCATGTTGTAATCACCTTTCTGTGGCCTTGGCTGGTGATAAGCAGGGTGCCTGAGTTCTCCATAACTACGCATCCACCTGCACATACCAGAGCACGCCAGGTGCACGCTTTAACAAAGCTTCACAGAAAATCTTGAGCCAATCACGTGAAGATGCAAGCAGTAAGCGAATGCCTTTAGAGTAGAATAGATAACAGCCACTAAAACACAACTCAGAGCATGCGTGTACTCTCACATCACTAGAGGTGATGTTCTGTTTTAATTTTCTTCCTTTCCTATCTTATTTCTTTTATATGATTTTACCATAAATAACTGAAAAGACAACTGCTAAGCGTTCTGAAGTGTTTATTAGAAATTTCCATTACACCCTTTAGAATTTTCTATATTTCTGCATAAATATGACCTAAAACATCATCAGATTTTCACACAAGTCCTAAAAGTAGATAAAGAGAACCCAGTTAAATGAGACAAAAATATTATACTTGGTCATTTATTTATTGAGGAAAATGATCCAATATTATATATCTGTGAGTGGCAAAAGTATGTGAACCTCTAGGATTAGCAGTTAATTTGAAGGTGAAATTAGAGTCAGGTGTTTTCAATCAATGGGACGACAATCAGGTGTGAGTGGGCACCCTGTTTTATTTAAAGAACAGGGATCTATCAAAGTCTGATCTTCACAACACATGTTTGTGGAAGTGTATCATGGCATGAACAAAGGAGATTTCTGAAGACCTCAGAAAAAGCATTGTTGATGCTCATCAGGCTGGAAAAGGTTACAAAACCATCTCTAAAGAGTTTGGACTCCACCAATCCACAGTCAGACAGATTATGTACAAATGGAGGAAATTCAAGACCATTGTTACCCTCCCCAGGAGTGGTCAACCAAAGATCACTCCAAGAGCAAGGCGTGTAATAGTCAGCAAGGTCACAAAGGACCCCAGGGTAACTTCTAAGCAAATGAAGGCCTCTCTCACATTGGCTAATATTAATGTTCATGAGTCCACCATCAGGAGAACACTGAACAGCAGTCATGTGCATGGCAGGGTTGCAAGGAGAAAGCCACTGCTGTCATGCTCCACCCCGGACTTCCACTCCGGAGATTACTTATCTCCCAGGTCAGCGCTAATCCGGATCCGGGATGGGAATTCCATCTAGCCTGCATTTCACTTCCTGGTTCTCTCTGCTTTGTATAAATAAGCTGATCTCAGACCCTGACTTTGCCAGAACGTCTCTTTTTGCTATTCTAGCCATTTCTGTGCCTTTATTGTGTTTTGTGGTTTTTGCTCAAGCTATTTTTCTCATTCATGGTTTTTGCACTAAGGGTTTTTTCTAGTTCATGGTTTTTGCACTTAGGGTTTTTTCTTGTTTCTGTTGTTTTTTGTTTTGCTGTAGTGTTTTTGTCCTTGTCTGTCTCATGTTTCTGTCAATTTTTTTGTCTCTTTGTACCTGGACTATTTTTGACATTTGTTTGTTTACCTTTTTTGCCACACCCTTTCCCTGGATTAAATTTCATTATTTATTGGATTACTGCCTGTGTGTTCTGCTTCTGGATCCTAATCTCACCACCCCTAACAACTGCTCTCCAAAAAGAACATTGCTGCACGTCTGCAGTTTGCTAAAGATCACGTGGACAAGCCAGAAGGCTAATGGAAAAATGTTTTGTGGATGGATGACACAAAAATATAACTTTTTGTTTTAAATGAGAAGTGTTATGTTTGGAGAAAGGAAAACACTGCATTCCAGCATAAGAACCATATTCCATCTGTGAAACATGGTGGTGGTAGTATCATGGTTTGGGCCTGTTTTGCTGTATCTGGGCCAGGATGGCTTGCCATGATTGATGGAACAATGAATTCTGAATTATACCAGCGAATTCTAAAGGAAAATGTCAGGACATCTGTCCATGAACTGAATCTCAAGAGAAGGTGAGTCATGCAGCAAGACAATGACTCTAAGCACACAAGTCGTTCTACCAAAGAATGGTTAAAGAAGAATAAAGTTAATGTTTTGGAATGGCCAAGTCAAAGTCCTGACCTTAATCCAATCAAAATGTTGTAGAAGGACCTGAAGCGAGCATTTCATGTGAGGAAATCTACCAAAATCCCAGAGTTGAAGTTGTTCTGTACAGAGGAATGGGCTAAAATTCCTCCAAGCCAGTGCGCAGGACTGATCAACAGTTACCAGAAATGTTTAGTTGCAGTTATTGTGTCATGATCCGCGCCGGACTTCCACTCCGGAGATTTATTATCTCCCAGCTCAGTGCAATCCTGATCCAGGACGGGACTTCCATCTTGCCAGCATTCACTTCCTGGTCTGCTCTGCTGTGTATAAATAGGCCATTCTCAGAAGGGGACTTTGCCAGAACGTCTTGTCTGTTTTTCACGTTGTCTCTGTGCCATTATTGCTTCCTGGATTTTTGCTCTCTGTTTTGCCTAGTCTTTGCCACAGTTTTTTGCACTCATGTTTTGTTTTTTCATGTTTTTGTGCCATGTTTTTTGTCTCCAGTTTTTGTCAGGACTGTTTTTTCATCTTTTTTCATACCAGCGTTTAGTCTTTGCCTACCTCGTTTTTGTCTGGACTATTTTTGCTATTTTTGTTCATTTACTTTTTTGGATTTCAATTAAATCTTTTTTTTTTATTCACTGGCTTTTCTGGTTTGTGTTTCTGCTTTTGGATCCTAACTCACCACATCTCGTCATTCATAACAGTATGTTCTGGCCCAACATGGATCCAGCGGAACTTAACCATCTGAGAACGGCTATGCAGCAGCAAGGAGCCCTCCTTGGGACCCACCAACAGGAGCTCAGACAGATCACCCAGAACCTGGCCACCCTGTCCGTCTCACTCAACCTCCTAGCCACACAACTCCAGCACTCCCAAGCCGTGTCTACCCCTGCCCAGCCATCTCTTTCTTCACCCCCCCGCCACTGCTGCTCTCCACGAACCAAGACTCCCTTTGCCTCAACCCTACAGTGGAGAACCAGGTACCTGCAGATCTTTTTTGTCACAGTGTTCACTGATCTTGGAGCTTCAACCTCTGGCTTTCCCCACAGAACGCTCCCGGGTAGCCTATACCATCACACTCCTTACCGGCAAGGCCAGGGAATGGGGGATGGTGGTCTGGGACGCTGACACACCCTGTTGTTCCAGCTTCAAGGAATTCTCTGAGGAAATGAGGCGAACATTTGACTGCTCTTTGTGCAACCAGGAGGTGGCAAGAGAGCTCATGGAGCTGCAGCAGGGGCCCCGATCTACCTCGGATTATGCCATCGAGTTCCGGACATTGGCAGCATCATGCAGTTGGAATGAGAGTGCCCTGGTCAACACGTTCCTACATGGCTTATCCGACGCCATCAAGGATGAACTCTTCTCATGGGAACTGCCGTCGGATCTCTCCTGCCTGATGGACCTTGCCAATCGTATTGACGCATGGGTTCAACAATGGCGGAGAGAGAGGAGCCACCTCAACTTCAGCCCCTCTCCACCACCCACCTCGTCTGTCGAACCCATGCAGGTAGATCGGGTATGGGTGTCAGCGGAGGAACGACTGCACCGACAGTGCATGGGGGCTTGCTTCTACTGTGTTCAGCAGGGACACATCTGCCGAGCCTGCCTGCTAAAAGGATGAGCCCACTAGTGAATCGAGGGGCCCTGGTGGGCAATGCTTGGAACCAGTCCCCTGCCGACTGACCATTGCTCCCCATTATCATCACTCAACAACTGGCATCACCGTCTTCAGGTGCTCGTCAACTCAGGAGTGGACAGGAACCTGATCTGCTCCGCCACAACCAAGGATCTCGGAATCCCGTTACTCGCCCTTGAGGTCCCTCTCACCGTCCTGACACTCAATGGCACTGGCTTGACCACCATCACTCACCTCACCACCCCGCTCACCTTAAGGATTTCAGGCAATCACTCTATACAACTTCACGTCATGAACAACCCTCACATTCCTGTTATTCTTGGACTACCCTGGTTGATTCAGCACAACCCCCACTTAAACTGGACTGATCATACCATCTTAGGCTGGAGTCCTTCCTGCCTGGCCTCCTGCCTGAACTCCGCTCTGCCTCCCACCAAACCACCTCAGCCCTCAGCCAGCGAGTTTCCCGACCTTTCTCATGTGCCTCTGGAATATCTGGACCTCAAGCCTGTCTTCAGTAAGACCCAAGCAGTGTCCCTTCCCCCGCATAGGCCCTATGACTGTGGTATCGACCTCCTGCCAGGGACTGCACCATCCAAGGGACGTCTCTACTCTCTTCCCCCACCAAGAGACAAGCCATGGAGAAATACATCACTGAGTCTCTGGCAGCTGGGATCATGCACCCTTCCTCCTCCCCAGCAGGGGCGTGATTCTTTGTGGAGAAGAAAGACAAGTCGCTCCGCCCCTGCATTGACGATCAAGGTCTCAACACCATCATGGTCAAGAACCACTACCCAGTACCGCTCATGACTACAGCTTTCGAACTACTCCAGGGAGCTAAGGTGTTCACCAAACTGGACTTGCGCAATGCCTATCACCTAGTTAGGATCAGGGAAGGGGACGAGTGAAAGACGGCCTTCAACACCACCACAGGCCACTATGAGTACCTCGTAGTTCCTTTCGGCCTGACGAACGTGCTCGCCGTATTCCAGGCATTGGTTAAGGATGTCTTGAGGGACTTTCTTAACACCTTTGTCTTTGTTTACCTGGATGATATCTTGGTTCTCTCTTGCTCCCTGGAGGAACATCGGGGTCACGTCCGGCTGGTTCTTCAATGCCTGCTGGAGAATAAGCTGTTCGTTAAAGCAGAGAAGAGCGAGTTCCACCAAGGCTCTCTCTCGTTCCTGGGGTTCATCATCTCTCCAGCAAAGATACAGATGGACCCCCTCAAGCTGGAGGCAGTCGTTGACTGGCCCACCCCATCTTCGAGACGAGAGCTCCAGCACTTCCTGGGGTTTGCCAACCTTTTACAGGCATTTCATCCGCAACTTCAGCATGGTGGCCAGACCTCTCTCAGCCCTGACTTCAACCAAGACCAAGTTCAAGTGGGGGGAGGAAGCAGAGAAAGCCTTTTCCAGTCTCAAGCATAGGTTTACCACAGCACCCATTCTCACCATACCCGATTCTACCAAGCAGTTTATTGTCGAGGTTGACACCTCCGAGTCAGGGGTCGGCGCCATGCTATCCCAGAGAGCCAACAACAACAAGGTCCACCCATGCTCCTTCTCCCACCGGCTATCCCCAGCCAAACGAAACTATGACATCGGCGACCAAGAACTAATGGCTGTGAAACAGCCTTGGAGGAGTGGAGGCACTGGCTTGAGGGGTCTGACCTCCCATTCCTAGTCTGGACTGACCATAAAAACCTGGAATACCTCAAGTCTGCCAAACATCTCAACTCCCGTCAAGCCCGTTGGTCTCTCTTCTTCTCCCGGTTCAACTTCACGCTCTCCTACCACCCAAGGTCCAAGAATGGCAAACCCAACACCCTGTCCAGGATGTTCTCTTCCCACCAAGAGGAGTCCAAGCCACCCGAGACTATCCTTCCTCCACGCTGCCTGGTGGGAGCTGCAATTCTAGTGGTTGAGACACTCGTGCAGAAGGCCCTGGAGCGGGACCCGGTGAAGGTAACTCCAACAATATTCCTCATAACCATCTGTTTGTTCCCTGTCATGTACGAACTCAAGTGCTGCAGTGGGGTCACAGTTCCAAGCTGGCCTGTCATCTGGGAGCTGCCCGAACCCTGGCTCTCATCCAGCAGCGCTTTTCATCAAGGAGGACGTCCAGGAGTTCGTGGCAGCCTGCAACACATGCTTCCAGAACAAGACAGCCAATCGACCCCCTGCCAACTTACTAAGACCCCTTCCTATTCCGCATCAACCTTGGTCTCACATCGCCCTGGACTTCATCATAGGACTCCCCAACTCAGGTGGCAATACATGCATCCTCACGGTCGTTGACTGTTTTTCTAAGACTGTCCATTTCATTCCTCTGCCCAAGCTCCCCTCAGCCAAAGAGACTGCAGAACTACACATCCACCACGTTTTCCGCCTACATGGTCTGCCTACCAACATAGTTTCTGACTGGGGTCCTCAGTTCACTGCACAGTTCTGGAGAGCCTTCTGCAAACTCATCGGGGCCACCAGTAGTCTCTCCTCAGGCTTCCACCCACATACCAACAGCCAGGCAGAACGGGCTAACCAGGATTTTGAGGTTGCACTCAGGTGCATGAGATGCCAGTTTTTGGAGCAAGTACCTACCTTGGATCAAATACACACACAACACTCTCCCTTCCTGTGCCACAGGTCTCACTAGGGTACCAACGACCACTGTTCCCCAGCCAGGAGGAGAAGGTCACCGTAGCATCAGCCCAGGCCTTTATACACTGCTGCAGGAGGACGTGGACATTGGCCTGGAGAAGGCTCATTCACGCCGCACTCGCATCCAAGAAGCAGGCAGACAAACGTCGCTCCAAGGCACCCACCTAATGAGTGGGTCAACAAGTTATGCTCTCCACGCACCACTTGCCACTTGGGGCTGTCTCTCGCAAGCTGGCACCCAGGTTCCTTGGACCCTTCCTCATCAAGAAGGTAATCAACCCATGTTCCGTTAGACTGGCATTACCACTCACCATGCGACGTGTTCACCCTATCTTTCATGTATCACAGCTTAAACCTCTGATTGATTATATATATATATATATATATATATATATATATATATATATATATATATACCGTGGGGCAAAAAAGTATTTAGTCAGCCACCAATTGTGCAAGTTCTCCCACTTTAAAAAGATGAGAGGCCTGTAATTTTCATCATAGGTACACTTCAACTATGAGAGACAGAATAGGGGGGAAAGAATCCAGGAAATCACATTGTAGGATTTTTAATGAATTAATTGGTAAATTCCTCGGTAAAATAAGTATTTGGTCACCTACAAACAAGCAAGATTTCTGGCTCTTACAGACCTATAACAACTTCTTTAAGAGGCTCCTCTGTCCTCCACTCGTTACCTGTATTAATGGCACCTGTTTGAACTCGTTATCAGTATAAAAGACACCTGTCCACAACCTCAAACAGTCACACTCCAAACTCCACAATGGCCAAGACCAAAGAGCTGTCAAAGGACACCAGAAACAAAATTGTAGACCTGCATCAGGCTGGGAAGACTGAATCTGCAATAGGTAAGCAGCTTGGTGTGAAGAAATCAACTATGGGAGCAATTATTAGAAAATGGAAGACATACAAGACCACTGATAATCTCCCTCGATCTGGGGCTCCATGCAAGATCTCACCCCGTGAGGTCAAAATGATCACAAGAACGGTGAACAAAAATCCCAGAGCCACACAGGGGGACCTAGTGAATGACCTGCAGAGAGCTGGGACCAAAGTAACAAAGGCTACCATCAGTAACACACTATGCCACCAGGGACTCAAATCCTGCAGTGCCAGACGTGTCCCCCTGCTTAAGCCAGTACATGTCCAGGCCCGTCTGAAGTTTGCTAGAGAGCATTTGGATGATCCAGAAGAGGATTGGGAGAATGTCATATGGTCAGATGAAACCAAAATAGAACTTTTTGGTAAAAACTCAACTTGTCGTGTTTAGAGGAGAAAATGCTGAGTTGCATCCAGAGAACATCATGCCTACTGTGAAGCATGGGGGTGGAAACATCATGCTTTGGGGCTGTTTTTCTGCAAAGGGACCAGAACGACTGATCCGTGTAAAGGAAAGAATGAATGGGGCCATGTATCGTGAAATTTTGAGTGAAAACCTCCTTCCGTCAGCAAGGGCATTGAAGATGAAATGTGGCTGGGTCTTTTAGCATGACAATGATCCCAAACACACTGCCCAGGCAATGAAGGAGTGACTTCGTAGGAAGCATTTCAAGGTCCTGGAGTGGCCTAGCCAGTCTCCAGATCTCAACCACATAGAAAATCTTTGGAGGGAGTTGAAAGTCTGTGTTGCCCAGCGACAGCCCCAAAACATCACTGCTCTAGAGGAGATCTACATGGAGGAATGGGCCAAAATACCAGCAACAGTGTGAAAACCTTGTGAAGAATTACAGAAAACGTTTAACTTCTGTCATTGCCAACAAAGGGTATATAACAAAGTATTGAGATGAACTTTTGTTATTGACCAAATACTTATTTTCCACCATAATTTGCAAATAAATTCTTTAAAAATCAGACAGTGTGATTTTCTGGATTTTTTTCTCATTTTGTCTCTCATAGTTGAGGTATACCTATGATGAAAATTACAGGCCTCTCATCTTTTTAAGTGGGAGAACTTGCACAATTGGTGACTGACTATAAAACCCCGATTCCAAAAAAGTTGGGACAAAGTACAAATTGTCAATAAAAATGGAATGCACTGATGTGGAAGTTTCAAAATTCCATATTTTATTCAGAATAGAACATAGATGACATATCAAATGTTTAAACTGAGAAAATGTATCATTTAAAGAGAAATTAGGTGATTTTAAATTTCATGACAACACATCTCAAAAACGTTGGGACAAGGCCATGTTTACCACTGTGAGACATCTCCTTTTCTCTTTACAACAGTCTGTAAACGTCTGGGGACTGAGGAGACAAGTTGCTCAAGTTTAGGGATAGGAATGTTAACCCATTCTTGTCTAATGTAGGATTCTCGTTACTCAACTGACTTAGGTCTTTTTTTGTCGTATCTTCCGTTTTATGATGCGCCAAATGTTTTCTACGGGTGAAAGATCTGGACTGCAGGCTGGCCAGTTCAGTACCCAGACCCTTCTACGCAGCCATGATGCTGTAATTGATGCAGTATGTGGTTTGGCATTGTCACGTTGGAAAATGCAAGGTCTTCCCTGAAAGAGACATCGTCTGGTTGGAAGCATATGTTGCTCTAGAACCTGGATATACCTTTCAGCATTGATGGTCTTTCCAGATGTGTAAGCTGCCCATGCCACACGCACTAATGCAACCCCATACTATCAGAGATGCATGCTTCTGAACTGAGCGCTGATAACAACTTGGGTCGTCCTTCTCCTCTTTAGTCCGAATGACACGGCGTCCCTGATTTCCACAAAGAACTTCAAATTTTGATTCGTCTGACCACAGAACAGTTTTCCACTTTGTCACAGTCCATTTTAAATGAGCCTTGGCCCAGAGAAGACGTCTGTGCTTCTGGATCATGTTTAGGTACGGCTTCTTCTTTGAACTATAGAGTTTTAGCTGGCAACGGCGGATGGCACCGTGAATTGTGTTCACAGATAATGTTCTCTGGAAATATTCCTGAGCCCATTTTGTGATTTCCAGTACAGAAGCATGCCTGTTTGTGATGCAGTGCCGTCTAAGGGCCCGAAGATCACGGGCACCCAGTATGGTTTTCCGGCCTTGACCCTTACGCACAGAGATTCTTCCAGATTTCTGAATCTTTTGATGATATTATGCACTGTAGATGATGACATGTTCAAACTCTTTGCAATTTTACACTGTCGAACTCCTTTCTGATATTGATCCACTATTTGTCGGCGCAGAATTAGGGGGATTGGTGATCCTCTTCCCATCTTTACTTCTGAGAGCCGCTGCCACTCCAAGATGCTCTTTTCCCAGTCATGTTAATGACCTATTGCCAATTGACCTAATGAGTTGCAGTTTGGTCCTCCAGCTGTTCCTTTTTTGTACCTTTAACTTTTCCAGCCTCTTATTGCCCCTGTCCCAACTTTTTTGAGATGTGTTGCTGTCATGAATATGAGCCAATATTTGGCATGAAATTTCAAAATGTCTCACTTTCGACATTTGATATATTGTCTATGTTCTATTGTGAATACAATATCAGTTTTTGAGATTTGTAAATTATTGCATTCCGTTTTTATTTACAATTTGTACTTTGTCCCAACTTTTTTGGAATCGGGGTGTGTGTATGTGTGTGTGTGTGTGTGTGTGTGTGTGTATATATATATATATATATATATATATATATATATATATATATATATATATATATATACGTATGTGTGTATATATATATATATATACGTATGTATGTATGTGTACACACACACGCAGAGTTAGGTCCATATATATTTGGACACTGACACAAATTTTCTTTTTTTTACCTGTTTACTGAAACATATTCAAGTGATAGTTATATAATGGACATGGGCATAAAGTCCAGACTTTCAGCTTTCATTTGAGGCTATCCACATTAAAACTGGATCAAGGGTTTAGGAGTTTCAGCTCCTTAACATGTGCCATCCTGTTTTTAAAGGGACCAAAAGTAATTGGACAATTGACTCAAAGGCTATTTCATGGGCAGGTGCGGGCAATTCCTTCGTTATGTCATTCTCAATTAAGCAGATAAAAGGCCTGGAGTTGATTTGAGGTGTGGTGCTTGCATTTGGAAAATTTTGCTGTGAAGAAAACATGCGGTCAAAGGAGCTCTCCATGCAGGTGAAACAAGCCATCCTTAAGCTGCAAAAACAGAACAAAAACATCCGAGAAATTGCTACAATATTCGGAGTGGCAAAATCTACAGTTTGGTACATCCTGAGAAAGAAAGAAAGCACTGGTGAACTCATCAATGCAAAAAGACCTGGACGCCCACAGAAGACAACAGTGGTGGATGATCGCAGAATAATTTCCATGGTGAAGAGAAACCCCTTCACAACAGTCAACCAAGTGAACAACACTCTCCAGGAAGTAGGCGTATCAATATCCAAATCTACCATAAAGAGAAGACTGCATGAAAGTAAGTACAGAGGGTTCACTGCACAGTGCAAGCCACTCGTAAGCCTCAAGAATAAAAAGGCTAGATTGGACTTTGCTAAAAAAGCCAGCACAGTTCTGGAAGAACATTCTTTGGACAGATGAAACCAAGATCAACCTCTACCAGAATGATGGAAAGAAAAAAGTATGGTGAAGGCGTGGTACAGCTCATGATCCAAAGCATACCACATCATCTGTAAAACACGGTGGAGGCAGTGTGATGGCTTGGGCATGCATGGCTGCCAGTGGCACTGGGTCACTAGTGTTTATTGATGATGTGACGCAGGACAGAAGCAGCCAGATGAATTCTGAGGTATTCAGAGACATACTGTGTGCTCAAATCCAGCCAAATGCAGCCAAACTGATTGGTCGGCGTTTCATAATACAATGGACAATGACCCAAAACATAAAGCCAAAGCAACCCAGGAGTTTATTAAAGCAAAGAAGTGGAATATTCTTGAATGGCCAAGTCAGTCACCTGATCTCAACCCAATTGAGCATGCATTTCACTTGTTAAAGACTAAACTTCAGACAGAAAGGCCCACAAACAAACAGCAACTGAAAACCGCTGCAGTAAAGGCCTGGCAGAGCATTAAAAAGGAGGAAACGCAGGGTCTGGTCATGTCCATGAGTTCAAGACTTCAGGCAGTCATTGCCAACAAAGGGTTTTCAACCAATTATTAGAAATGAACATTTTATTTACAATTATTTAATTTGTCCAATTACTTTTGAGCTCCTGTAATGAAGGGATTGTGTTTAAAAAAATGCTTTAGTTCCTCACATTTTTATGCAATCATTTTGTTCAACCCACTGAATTAAAGCTGAAAGTCTAAACTTCAACTGCATCTGAATTGTTTTGTTCAAAATTCATTGTGGTAATGTACAGAACCAAAATTAGAAAAATGTTGTCTCTGTCCAAATATTTATGGACCTAACTGTATGTGTGTCAGCGGAATAAAACAGTTTGGAACATTGTTATAGAAAAGCAACATCTGGATGCTAACAGTAATTTCCTGTCATGTTTTATTGTAATCCAACACTTGCTCATGGAGTAAAATAAAAAATGAGAAATATGAAAAATCACAAGCATTGTTTTTGATCATGTAGAAATAATTTGATTATTTATTATTATTGATCATCAAATTAATTAAATTCAAGAATTAATCAATTTACTATTCTCTTTTTAATTTCTGATCTAATTCTAATGATCAGTATCTGATTTCTATCATTCATCATGTGATCATCTTTTCCAACAGCTGCTCCAGGTCGAGCATGTCAACAACCGAGAGAAAGAAAAATAATTCACACATGAAATTCAATCAGTGTTTATTTTGAACAGAATGTGAGATAAAGATGTGCCTCTGGTGGATCAGTGCAGTGAAGTCAGGAGAATTTACTCAGCAGCATGATGCTCGGTTGTACCCGGACTCGAGGTGACCTGAAATCACAAATTAATCAGAAATTAAAAAAAAAAGTTCCCTAAATATGTTCATATTTTTAATTAGCGTTATCACTGCATCACCTGAGCGAATGAATTGTCTTGCGTTCTCCAGTGGAGAGCTCTCTGAGACACAATGCAACAATTTCAACATTTCATTTCATGACATTTAGCATTTATAATCCAAATCCCAAACAACTTTTTTTCTATTCAAACTAACAACTTTCAGATTATTTCATATTTAACACAAACTCATACAGATCGAAGAGAGAGTAATTAGATTCATATCAGCTGTTGGTTCTTAAGAGATGAGAAAATGACTCAGTTTATCAAGAGCCTGTGTAAAATAACATTAAACAAATATTAGAATAGGTTTATATCTTTCATATTTCTCATATATCTCATTGTGGGATTATTATACATTTTATTTCTTATAATGTTTGAAATACTGAGCTATTTTAAATTTGTAGTTTTTACATTAGCTGATAATCTGCTTTCGATTTATTTATTGAAGAAGAAAAGAAAATCTAGAAGTTAAATAAAGTACAATGATGCTACATTTCTTTGAATCTGTGGTTTCACTGATATTAAATACTGTATATATATTTATGATAAAAAATTTATTTATTTACCCACCCTGAATCGTGGCACTGCCCCAGCAAGCATGTCACCCTGGGGCTGCTGTACATTGACCCCCGGGTTCATTTGTCCCTAAAACATCAGAAAGAAAGCATCTACAGTACTGTGCAAAAGTCTTAGCACCCCCCCCTTTAAATCCAAAGTTTTAGGTTTCTATTTACTAATTTCTACATTATCAATTCAGTACAAAAACCTTTTAGAGTTCCAAACATTCATTTTCCAGCACAAAATTAAATGTTACAGAAAAAAGTTTGGGCAGCACGGTGGTGTAGTGGTTAGCACTGTTGCCTCACAGCAAGAAGGTCCGGGTTCGAGCCCCGTGGCCGGCGAGGGCCTTTCTGTGTGGAGTTTGCATGTTCTCCCCGTGTCCGTGTGGGTTTCCTCCGGGTGCTCCGGTTTCCCCCACAGTCCAAAGACATGCAGGTTAGGTTAACTGGTGACTCTAAATTGACCGTAGGTGTGAATGTGAGTGTGAATGGTTGTCTGTGTCTATGTGTCAGTCCTGTGATGACCTGGCGACTTGTCCAGGGTGTACCCCGCCTTTCGCCTGTAGTCAGCTGGGATAGGCTCCAGCTTGCCTGCGACCCTGTAGAAGGATAAAGCGGCTAGAGATAATGAGATGAGATAAAAAAGTTTGTATCTGAGCAGTATATTACATAAGAGAGCACTTTTCAGATTTAAAAAAAATCATAATGAAGGCTGTTGGGTTGTGCTGCAAAATTAAGAAGCAAGTGTGAGAGTCAGTGTCCAGAAAGAACTGTGGCTGGTTCTGCAAGATGCTCAGTAAAACCTACAGCTCATTTCCTTATAAAACTGCACTCATTCTACATGAGATGACTATTTTTTTAAAGCAAAGGGTTGTCTCACACCAAACATTGACTTTGTTTAATTTATTTTGGCTTACTGTTCACTCTTTATAGTTTTTGTTTAATGCTGAAACATTTCATTATTTTTAAGCCATTTTTGGTCGACAGCATTTCTTTACATGTGCCTAAGACTTTTGCACAGCATTGTATATCTTGTATATTTTTATAGCCAAAGGTTTATCGCTATGAAGTGGGTACACACACACACACACACACACACACACACACAGTTATAATGAGTAAATGAGTGTAAGCATACTGCTGCCTGCTGCTGAAGAGGCACAACCTGACAATTCACAGGAGACAGAAAGGGCAGCCCCTAATTTCCACCAGAGCAGAAAAAAAAGAAAGAAAAAAACCCATTAAATACAGGAGGTTTTAAACAGTAAATGGCTTTACTAACAATTTATTATTTATCTCATCTCATCTCATTATCTCTAGCTGCTTTATCCTGTTCTACAGGGTCGCAGGCAAGCTGGAGCCTATCCCAGCTGACTACGGGCGAAAGGCGGGGTACACCCTGGACAAGTCGCCAGGTCATCACAGGGCTGACACATAGACACAGACAACCATTCACATTCACACCCATGGTCAATTTAGAGTCACCAGTTAACCTAACCTGCATGCCTTTGGACTGTGGGGGAAACCGGAGCACCCAGAGGAAACCCACGCGGACACGGGGAGAACATGCAAACTCCGCACAGAAAGGCCCTCGCCGGCCACGGGGCTCGAACCCGGACCTTCTTGCTGTGAGGTGACAGCGCTAACCACTACACCACCTTGCCGCCCTTTATTATTTATATTTTATCAAATAACCTTTTTAACACTTTCAACCTGTTGGCACTTTTACATTCACAGTCCATTAGGATCATGAGGAATAAAAACTAGTGTTCAAAATAGAAAATAACGAAAAGGAAAGTATGATAATAATGATTTTGGGGAGAACTCCTGAAAGTTTCTTAACTTGCCAAAGTGGATTTTCATCCATTTAATTTATTTTTCTTTTTCTCTTTTAAAGAAAATTATTCTTTAGATTCTTCTGAAACATATTCAAGCCAAGTTGGAGTGTAAAACTCAACTCTGGTGACAATTCAGATTAAAAGATTTGAATATTTAACATGACGTATATGAATCCAGACTGGATGGAAAGAAGTTGGCTGAGTGTTTCCCAGTTGGATCATTTGTCTATTTTTAAAGCTGTCAATTCATAGAGAAAGAGTTCCTCAAGTAGAGGCGCAGCTTTAAGCTGGGAATGAAAGTCGAAACTGATCCAAATTTCATTAAAAATATTAAATGCCAACAAAAAGCTTCCTGTACAGACTGATCCGATTTCTCCTGCATTCACACCCACATCCTCAGGATAGCGCTGGATATTTAACGCTTCACTTCTTGCTACACGGAATATGGACGCCATTCTGACTCGAAACATAAAGCATGGTGATGAGTGTAAATGTAAGCTTCATAGAGGAAGTAAAATACCCCATTTGGCTGGAAGAGGACCTGCTGAGGGAGCTGAGCTGGAGCGTTGGGTATTCCAAACTGAGGCTGGAGCATGTACGGAGGGATCACAGGAAACATCTAAAGAAAAAAATATCCAGAACTCATTCTTGAGGTAAATCATATAAAGTACACTGTTAAATATCCAGACAGATCTCTTTATAAGAAACTAATTCAAATAAAATTTACATCTGCATCTTCAAATCAGGGCAGCACGGTGGTGTAGTGGTTAGCGCTGTCGCCTCACAGCAAGAAGGTCCGGGTTCGAGCCCCGTGGCCGGCGAGGGCCTTTCTGTGTGGAGTTTGCATGTTCTCCCCGTGTCCGCGTGGGTTTCCTCCGGGTGCTCCGGTTTCCCCCACAGTCCAAAGACATGCAGGTTAGGTTAACTGGTGACTCTAAATTGACCATAGGTGTGAATGGTTGTCTGTGTCTGTCAGCCCTGTGATGACCTGGCGACTTGTCCAGGGTGTACCCTGCCTTTCGCCCGTAGTCAGCTGGGATAGGCTCCAGCTTGCCTGCGACCCTGTAGAAGGATAAAGCAGCTAGAGATAATAAGATGAGATCTTCAAATCAATTACATTGCACATAATGGGTGGCACGGTGGTGTAAGTGGTTAGCACGGTCGCCTCACAGCAAGAAGGTTCAGGGTTCGAGCCCAGCGGCTGGCAGGGGCCTTTCTGTGGAGCTTGCATGTTCTCCCCATGTCTGTATGGGTTTCCTCCGGGTGCTTTGGTTTCCCCCACAGTCCAAAGACATGCAGTTAGGTTAATATGGGACAGCCTTGGGTTGAGGTGCCCTTGAGCGAGGTACCTAACTCCCAACTGCTCCCCAGGCGCTGTTAGCATGGCTGCCCACTGCTGTGGGTGTGTCTGTGAGCTCATTGCTCACATGTGTGTGTTCACTGCTTCAGACTGGTTAAATGCAGAGAGGAATTTCACAAGCGTGTGATGAATAAAGTTCTTCTTCTTAATTATATATATATATATATATATATATATATATATATATATATATATATAGAGAGAGAGAGAGAGAGAGAGAGAGAGAGAGAGAGTGGCAGAAGCTTGATGATGATTTGGATGGTATCCTGGAAGCCACAATGAAAGGAGGGGCAGACAGGAAACTCCAAACATTGGCCACCATGGTCATCAGCATCGCCACTGAAAGGTTTGGAACAGTTGAGAAGCGTGCTGCTGCAAACCCCTACTCCAAGAACCGCAGGGCAGAGAAGATCTCACAGCTGCGACAGGAACTCCGGGACCTGAAGAACCAGTTTAAGGGTGCAAGCGAGGACCTGAAGTCGGGGCTGGCAGAAATTCACTGTGTCCTGAGGAAAAAGTTGCTTACCCTCAGAAGAGCAGAGTGGCATAGGAGGCGGGCTAAGAAAAGAGCTAAAAGACGCGCTGCATTCCTAGCTAACCCCTTTGGGTTTACCAAACAGCTGCTAGGCCAGAAGCGCAGCGGCCATCTAACCTGCGCAAAAGAGGAGGTAGACTCGTACCTCCATGAAACATATAGTGATGCAGTGAGGGAGGAGGACCTAGGTGAATGCAGAGACCTGATCAAGCCACCTGAGCCAGCTTGTGAGTTCAACACCAAAGCTCCCACCTGGAAAGAAATTCAGACTGTGGTCAAGGCTGCAAGGAACAACTCAGCACCTGGACCCAATGGAGTACCCTACCTGGTGTACAAGAGGTGCCCCAAGCTCCTACACCGTCTGTGGAAAATCCTAAGGGTGATCTGGAGGAGGGGGAAGGTCGCCCATCAATGGAGATCCGCAGAAGGGGTGTGGGTTCCAAAGGAAGAGAAATCTACCACCATCGAGCAGTTTAGGACCATCTCGCTGCTCAATGTCGAGGGGAAGATATTTTTCAGTATTCTTTCCCACCAGCTGTCAGACTACCTTCTTCAGAACCAGTACATCGACCCCTCTGTGCAAAAGGGCGGGATCCCAGGGGTACCAGGGTGCCTGGAACACAGTGGTGTGGTGACACAACTGATAAGAGAGGCTCGAGAGGGGCAAGGGAACCTATCTGTGCTTTGGCTGGACCTAGCTAATGCATATGGCTCTATACCCCACAAGCTTGTGGAGGTGGCATTGGAGAGGCACCATGTCCTGTGTAACATCAAGGTCTTAATCATGGACTATTATAACAGCTTTTACCTGAGATTCTCCTCTGGCACAGTTACATCAGAGCGGCATCGGCTAGAGAAAGGGATCATCACTGGATGTACCATTTCAGTGATTCTCTTTGCCTTGGCCATGAACATGCTGGTCAAGTCTGCCGAGCCGGAGTGCAGAGGGCCCACAACCAAGTCCGGGATTCGTCAGCCCCCCATCAGAGCATTTATGGACGATTTGACAGTAACAACAACGTCAGTTCCAGGATGCAGATGGATCCTCCAGGGCTTGGAGAAGCTTACCACCTGGGCCCGCATGCACTTCAAGCCGGATAAATCCAGGTCTCTAGTCCTGAAGGGAGGGAAGGTGACCGACCGGTTCTGCTTCTTCCTAGGAGGCACCCAGATCCCATCAGTCACAGAGAAACCTGTGAAAAGCCTTGGGAAGATCTTTGACTGCTCCCTGAAGGATACAGCCTCCATCAGGGCTACCAACGAACAGCTGGAGGGCTGGCTAATTACAGTGGACAAGTCAGGTCTCCTGGGGAAGTTCAAGGCATGGGTGTACCAACATGGCATCCTGCCCAGGATACTGTGGCCATTGCTGGTCTATGAATTTCCCATATCCACCGTAGAAGGGTTTGAGCGGAGGGTCAGCAGCCACCTCCGATGCTGGTTGGGGCTTCCTCGGAGTCTCAGCAGTATTGCCCTCTACAGCAACAACAACAAGCTGACCCTACCAATCAGCAGCCTTACTGAGGAGTTTATGGTTGCCAGAGCAAGGGAGGTTCTCCAGTACAGGGAATCTAAGGATCCAAAGGTTGCTCAAGCTGGCATCGAGGTGAGGACAGGCAGAAGGTGGAAGGCGCAAGAGGTGGTGGACCAGGCAGAAGCTCGGCTGTTCCACAAAGAGCTTGTGGGATCTGTGGCGATCGGTCGGGCAGGACTGGGAACCATACCAACAACTCACCTCAGCAGGCTTAAGGGTAAGGAAAGGCGGGACCAGGTCCTACTTGAGGTGCGGGCTGGAGTCGAAGAGCAGCGTGCAAGCCAGTGGGTGGGGCTAAGGCAGCAAGGCGCATGGACTAGATGGGAGGAAGCCATGGACAGGAAGATCTCGTGGCCGGAGTTGTGGAGGGCTGAACCGCTCCACATAAAATTCCTCATCCAGTCTGTCTACGATGTCCTGCCCAGCCCGTCAAACCTCTTCCTTTGGGGCAAGGGTGAAACTCCATCATGTACCTTGTGCCAGGGAAGGGGAACTCTGGAGCACATCCTCAGCAGCTGTCCTAAAGCACTTGGAGATGGTTGCTATCGTTGGCGCCATGACCAGGTGCTGAAGGCAGTTGCTGAGTCCATCCACTCTGCCATTGACCACAGCAAGCACTTGCAACCACTGAGGCATGGAATAACATTCGTAAGAGCCGGGGAACAACCTCCTCCCCAACCAAAGGCCCAAACAGGACTTCTGGGAACAGCGAAGGACTGGCAGCTAAGGGTGGACCTAGGAAAACAGCTAAAGTTCCCTGAAAACATCATGGAAACCAGCCTGAGACCAGATATCGTCCTACACTCAGAGTCTTCCAAGCAGGTCATCATGTTGGAGCTGACGGTGCCCTGGGAGGAGAGAATGGAGGAAGCCAGTGGGAGAAAGGGGGAGAAGTATGTCGAGCTGGTGGAGGACTGCCGCAATAGGGGGTGGCGTGCAAGATGCTTGCCCATTGAGGTTGGGGGAAGGGGCTTTGCAGGGAAGTCACTCTGCAGGGCCTACAGTCTCCTAGGCATCACAGGGGCACGCAAGAGGAGAGCCATCTGCTCAGCTTCAGAGGCCGCTGAGAAAGCATCGCGATGGCTGTGGATACAAGGCATGGATGAGTGCTTCTTGGACACAGGCCAGGAACTGATTACTCCCGGTCGGGTCGCTTGGGTGAGGGGGTCTGAAGTTGAAAGACCCGAAACTCCCCGTGACCCCAGGTACTATCACTGATGATGTGTCCAAGATTCTGCATCACAAGATGTATCTAACAACTGTATATATATAGTGTGTGATATATACTGTATTTTCCGGACTATACGTCGCTCCGGAGTTTAAGTCGCATCAGCCAAAAAATGCATTATGAAGACGAAAAAAACATATATACGTCGCACCGGACTATAAGTCGCACTTTTTTGAAGGGTTATTCTATCCATAGAATCTGTGATTCTATCTGATAAGCGGCGCGTGGTTACTGCGCGACTGCATTGTTTATTTAATAAACGAACAGCTGAGCAGTGATAACGTGCCCTTTGCCCTGTAAGTAGCCTAGTCTGATTATTTTAAATATCTACTACTATCTTTAATACTATCACTATCGTTATTACTAATAGCCTATATTATTATTATTATAACTAATATTAGTAGCCTATTACTGATGCATTAATCAGTTTGCTTTTAGAATATTTTTACCAGTAGGGCTTATTATCGCCCCATGGCTCTTTCATCTGTGTTATTAAAGCTGTAGTCATCATCGAGGAGTGTCATTCTTCATTTTTGTCGAATTTTATTTCATCAAATCAGAGGTCAAGTAGGCTATAGGTATATCATCTCCAAAGACAGGTACGGTAGTAAAAACAACCGTCTAGTGAAAAAAAAAACAACAACCGCTTTTAAATCCCCTACTTAAATCCTTAAAATGAGTCATTTAACTCATGTCTTGTGTGATCTGATCTCCAATGGTGAAATAAACCAGTTGTGATGAGTACAGTCTGTTATTTTAGAAGATAAATGTAATATATAATTTAATATATAGACTAATAAAAATTAATATTTTATAATATAATATCACGGCATATTACTGTCTGTAACTGTCACTAAAGCGTTTTCTAAGATCATAATGTCTGATATTATTATTATTATTATTATTATTATTTTACACACACAATAAGCGCATGTGCGTAAAGTTAGTAAACCATCCCCCGCCTTTTTTTTTTTTTTTTTTGAGTCGCCGGACCCACCCACCTCCTGCGTTCTGGGACCTCCCACTTCACAAATTAAGCACTGCCTAAAATCACTACATAACTTATTTAAATAACTATAGGCCTATCATTAATAATAAAACACAGGTCAATCAAGTTTATCAAGCTGATGATTTCACTCCAAATCAGCAAATCCATTGAATTCCTCATCCTCGGTGTCGCTTCTGAACAACTCTGCCTCCAGCGGCAGATGAAGCGCCGTTTCCTCTTCTTCTGCGTGGCTGTCGTCAGACTCAGCATCAGCTCCAGTTATTCCGCGGTGAAAAAAACATATATACATCGCACCGGAGTATAAGTCGCATGGCCAGCCGAACCATGAAAAAAAGTGCGACTTATAGTCCGAAAAATACGGTATATATAAAATGTGTGCATGTGATGTCTAAATAAAATTATGACTATTTTACATTCTTCTTCTTATTAATATTATTATTAATGGACTTACTCATATGTATTTTAGAAACTATTATAAAACAAAACCAGGCACATTATTTCAACATGTCTGATAATATTTTGTCTCTTAATTGTTGACCCTTTCTTAACTTCTAAACATTCTGAATCCATGTTTATTAAATCTGTCATTCGATTTCAATCAATAAAACTTGATTAATGTTGCATTGTGTCTTTCAGCCTGGTAATAAAATTAGGAAATTATGGTTCCTTTGTTTGTTCTTCACTTTGAGAACTGAGACAGTAGAGAACCCAAGCTTTTTATGATGAAAAACCCTGAAAATTGGTGTTGTTTTAGCATTTGGTGTAAAATGTATAAAGAATGAAGATGTTCTTACTGGACCAATGGGCGGCTGACCGATGAAAGCGCCACCTCCTCCGATCAACGCTGGATTCATGCCTCCAACCACCAGCCTGGGACTCAGTAGTCCTCCATTCAGACCAACCACGCCGGGGTTCAGACCTCCAACCACCCGAAGTTTCTATACAGTGTGTGAATGTAAGACGAGATATAGGTGGTTTTCAATATTCACTACAATATTCAATGTTTCCAGCATCTCGGCATCTAAACACTAATGGACCTCTTTTTTTACATTTTTTTCAATGTGTTCATCCATTTCTGCTAATGTAAATGGTTCTCAAACAAATAATAAGCTTCTCGAGAAAGATTCAACAACAACAAAATGCAAAAATCCACAAAAATCTCCATCCACTTTTCATTAACAGTTCAGTTCACTTACCTTCGCTGAAATCACCTGCAAGGATAAAAAAGCAATGTGAAAAAAAATATTGATATAAACAAATCCAAAGAAAAATTTTCCCCAGAAAGAACAGAAGAGATGATGTGAAGTTGAACCCTTACACAGGCAGCTGAGGCCATGAAGGTGACAAAAAGAGTGAACTTCATGATCGCAGGCTTGGAAAATAAGACCTTTGAAAAAGAAAAAAAAGGTATATTTTTAAAGCTGTGATTTAATATGGATTTAGAATAAATCATCTGGGATTCAGAAAGTTCTCCCTCAAAATAAACAGTGATGTTCATGGTTGCTGCTTATTGAAGGTGTTCCTCAAGGTTCAGTTCTAGGTCCAATTTTGTTAATGGATTTTTTTTTTTCTGTGAAACGTTCAACTCTTCCAGCTTGAATTTACAAATGAACACTTTTATTTAAAAAAAATCAATATAAGAACATGCACTAATTTAAAAATACAAGGCTTAAAAGAGCAGGATAGAACTCATTAACCCTGATAGAGTGTATTCAACCCATACTCACCTCACTGAGAACCAGTGTTTAGAAGCTGGGAGTGCATCTGCTCTCTTCCCAGCTCAGATGCTGGCTTTATAATGGTCCTGAGAAATTCCATTCTAATGACTTCCTGCACAAATCCAGGTGTTTGACCACTGCTTGTTTGCTCAGATTACTCTTGTGGTAAACATGCGCTGATCTTTTGTTCACGTTGTCTCAAAATCTAAATGATTTAATCCGATGCACAGAAATAGATAATGAGCAAAAACACTGTAATTGAATTTTGTGTGACAGGATTTAAAAGCCACACAACTCCATGACATCATCATGAACACCTGAAACCTGAAACTTGAAATCTGCTTCTTCACAAACACACCAGCCTTAAATCTAATCTTTAGAAAGAGAGTGTGAGTATGAGATATTATATCATGCAACAAATATCATCATGCCGAAACCCCAAGAATCCAGAGAAATCTTTTTATATTTTTGCAAGAATCTGAAGGGTTTTTTTCTTTTCTGTGATCAGAGAGAACCCAATGTGGATTTCATCATATGGGTCATAGTTTGAAATATCTGAGCAAAACCATCTCTGGATTCTGGGGTATTTTGTGCAAGCAATTGTTTGAAAATGTGCTTGTGCTTTATTTCATTAGTAGAAGAAATGGAGACATAATTCTTCCAAGTCCAGAAACAAACTATACTTCTGATACAGAGGAGCAATAGCATGGAACAGTCAATCTAGCAAGGAATCAACGGCCAATTACTTAAACAAATTCATGTGTTAACTAGCTAAATTTGACATTAGCAGAATAAATTTTGATCCTATTGTAGCCGTAATTAAACACAAATGCAATAGTTATGCATTCTATTAGTTAACTTAATGTGAAGATAATGAACAGATAATCAACAGATTTTTTTAAGATTTTTTTTTGTATTTGTAATTATTTGTATCTGTACATGCATGACCCCACGAGCTCTGCTGGTCAACTTATCGTGTTTAAATAAAGTCATTCATTCATTCATTCATTCATTATTTGCCCATCATGCTGTTGAAATCTGGACTCTGATTGGTCAGAAGGTGTTGATTAATTTTCTATAACAGCAGCTCTGAGAGTAGTGCAGGTTCAGACTAAAGTAAGGAGAAATGTGTTGATGTGACATTGATGTAAGGAGTCTCCAGTGTCAGTGTTTGTAACAGTCAGAGGGAACAGTAACAGTTCTTTGTGGTTTCTATGGTAACATGATAAGCTGTGTTTTGTTTTGTTAAGAAGAATCTGGTGAGGGAATGATTGTTTATTACTGCTATAATGTAAATGACAACAGGAATAAACTTGTTAATTTGTTTTATTCTTTGAGAAATAATTGTAATTGTTGGCAAATTGTTGTGGTGTAAAAGGAATAAAGCACTTGAGGATGTGTTGTTTTAGGAAAAGATCACGGTCTGAGTGAGAACAATAACTGCATCATCACTGATTTGAAAATGTGATTCTGATTTGACTGAAATTGCAACAAATTTATAATAAAAGCTGTTTTCTCACTGGCACGATAAGCATTCAAGTGAAATTAATTGTGTACTAATTAATTATTAATTAGCTAAATATTTACTGACTAATTAATATCTTCAGAGTGATTTAGTTGACTCATATGACATAATTCTTTCAAAATAATATTAATGAGATGATGTTCAGGTCATTTTTGTCCTGAGAGTAATAACATACAAATAGATATACCCCAAGCCACTTTATTAGGAACACCCATCCACCTGCTGTTTTCTGCAGTTCTCTCATCAGCCAATCCATTGACAGCAGCACAATGCATCAAATCATGCAGATACAAATCAAGAGCTTCAGTTAATGTTCACTTCAAACATCAGAATGGGAAAAATTGTGATCTCAAAGTGTGACTTTCTTTCACTTCACTGTGGCATGGGTGTTGGTTTGGGTCAGATGGACTGGTTTGAGTATTTCAGAAACTGCTGATCTCCTGGGGTTTTCACACACAAGAGTGTCAAGAGTTTACACAGAATGGTGTGAAAAACAAAAAACATTGAGTGAACGACAGTTCTGTAGGTGGAAACAAATGCCTTGTTGATAAGAGAGGTCAGAGGAAAATGGCCAGATTGGTTTGAGCTTTTTTTTTTTTGCCAGGAAGGATATAGTAACTCATATAAAAACTCTTTACAACTGTGGTGAGCAGAAAAGCATCTCAGCATGCAACAGCAGAAGAACACATTGGGTTCCACTCCTGCAGCCAAGAACAGGAATCTTAGAATCAACAGCAAGTTCTTATTAAAGTGGCCGGTGAGTGTGCATATATAAAGTATTATAAACATGAAACGTCACATTTTGTTTTTGGACATTTGCTAAATAGTGAACTTTACAGGAGTTTACTCCTGTTTCCGCCCATGTTCTAATCCCACACATGCAATTGACTTCATAATTATTGGCACACTTCTAGAGAATGGTCAAAACACACGGTGTAAAATAATCAGCGTCCTGCAGGAAAACAATGACATGGTTGAGAAAGCAGTTTTAAAAACTGAGAAATTTGAAATCTCTCTCATTGTGTTATTCTTTTTTTAATGAAGAGTGCCAATAATTCATCATATAGTACTGTATATCTTATTTAAATATGAAAAACAGATCCATTTCTTTCTCTTTTTTTACATTTATTAAAATGATCATTTCTAGAAGCACATCTACTACTACACAATAAAATCATAATACTGGCAGTAAAATAATATAAATGTCAAAAGAAATGAAAGTGAAGAAGATATACAAAGTCATATGTGAAAAATTACAATAGTCAGCAAAAGGCAAGAAATAATGATTGAGGTGGGATAAAATTGACAAAATCTAATTTACTAATACATTTTTGTCCAAATCATCACCATAATTTCACCATAACAAAATACAAGGAATGTAGACAAAATAGACAATGGAAATGTTATACTTTTTCATTTTTAAGAACAGTCTAATGAGGTATATTTTTTTGCTTTGTGCATAGACTGTATATTAAAGTACTGGGATTCAAAATGTTTAAAAAAAATAGGGGGGACATTTAGATAAAATTACAGTATTTTACATTCATGACCTGCTGGATTAAGTTGGTAGTTTCAGCTGCCACATGATGTGACTGTTGCACAAGCACCAAAATATGATCCAGGACATCTACAATAATCTCAGATTTCCTTTTTAATATGTCGATAAAATGAATTTCAAGTAAAACACTTCAAGTACTGTCAATATGATACATATACTGAGGTAAACATCTTTAGCAGCTCGGTCAACAGAGTTGAGTCCAATAAATCACAGGCTTGAAATTCTGTTTTATATTATATTATATTATATTATATTATATTATATTATATTATATTATATTATATTATATTATATTATATTATATTATATTATATTATATTATATGGACACAAGTATTTTACTGGGAAATACACCACTAATATTTTTCCTACAAGCTCCATCAGGGACATGGAGAACCAAAACCGTGACATAAATCTCTATATGTCACTCGTGAGGAAATTGATGAATTGTTTTGATAAATTTTGGGACTTTTTGTTTGTGAATGTGTCTATATAATAAAAAGAAAACCACACATTGGCTTGAAGATATGACGTTTATCTTCTCATGTTGAAAAACTCGCATTTTTCATATGAAATATATCACAAATCTGAGTGACATATTTAAATAATATTGGCTGGCCCTTTTTTTGGTGATATATTAGATATATTCCATTTCAGCTAGCATGATACTGAATGAGTCAAAGGTGAGTGGAGTATATCTGATATACCACAAAAAAAGCCAGCCAATATTGTTATTTATTATTATTGTACATATACATTCCTTTCAGGTGTTCAACATGTCTTTCCCTTTCAAAATTCTCTTAAAATCTTCCGTATTTAACAAAGCAAACCTGGCAGCCATGTTTGTTTACAAATTGTCACAGTCACTCACTAGTGCGGAAGTTTTACGTGTTCAACGTGTGACATCATGTTGTCTTGACAACCATGCGATATTGTAAACCATATTCAATGCTCATTCTCCATTGGGTAGAGTCGTGTAATATACGTAGGATAAGCACAATATTGCATGCTATCAAACCAAATGAATGAAACCTGCTAGAAGGGAATAGAATACATGTTTTTATTCCATCGAAAAAGTGTCCTGTATGTATCATATTTCCCGATATTTCACTCCGATGACGTCACTCCCAGTGTTTTCCTGCTGACTAGACATGCATTGTCAAAATGGTGAACCGGTTCAAAATTAAAATTCTTTTGATTAACATGCATTTTTTTGTGTGTGGATGTGTCCATATAATATAAAGAACATTACATGGTGGCGTGAAGATATGAAGTTTATTTTCTGGTGCTAAAAAATATTTCACTAATTCACTTCGCTCACTCATGATATATACATTCACCACTTGAAGATAAACATCATATCTTCACACCACCATGTAATATCCCCTCTGTATATATATATATATATATATATATATATATATATATATATATATATATATATATATATATATATATCAAATAAACAGAACATATTTATTATTTCTAATCAGTCCACAGCACTCAGAAGGTGATTGATATTCTATAACAGCAGCTTTGACAGGTTTATGTTAATGCCCTTAATCTAATATGCTATTATTACTGTAGTAGCAGCAAGTTAAAGGAAAAATATAATAATAATAATAATAATAATAATAATAATAATAATAATAGCAGCAGCTTAGGAAACGTTTCCAGTGTCAGTTTTTTGTTACAGTCAGAGGTAAAGCTTTAAACATTTACTTTGTAGTTTCTCAGTAACATGGTAAAGTGCAGGGTTGTTGGTTTTTTTTTCTGTTTTATTAGCTCACTGGTTACGCTGATTTTCCATAACATAATGTAACTATAAAGATATAAAATATTCAATATTCATTGCATTAATTCGTGTTAATTCATTGAATACAGTGGTGCTTGAAAGTTTGTGAAGCCTTTAGAATTTTCTATATTTCTGCATAAATAGGACCTAAAACATCATCAGATTGTCACACAAGTCCTAAAAGTAGATAAAGAGAACCCAGTTAAACAAATGAGACAAAAATATTATACTTGGTCATTTATTTATTGAGGAAAATGATCCAATATTGCATATCTGTGAGTGGCAAAAGTATGTGAACCTCTAGGATTAGCAGTTAATTTGAAGGTGAAATTAGAGTCAGGTGTTTTCAATCAATGGGATGACAATCAGGTGTGAGTGGGCACCCTGTTTTATTTCAAGAACAGGGATCTATCAAAGTCTGATCTTCACAACACGTTTGTGGAAGTGTATCATGGTACAAACAAAGGAGATTTCTGAGGGTCTCAGAAAAAGTGTTGTTGATGCTCATCAGGCTGGAAAAGGTTACAAAACCATCTCTAAAGAGTTTGGACTCCACTAATCCACAGTCAGACAGATTGTGTACAAATGGAGGAAATTCAAGACCATTGTTACCCTCCCCAGGAGTGGTCGACCAACAAAGATCACTCCAACAGCAAGGCGTGGAATAGTCAGTGAGGTCACAAAGGACCCCAGGGTAACTTCTAAGCAACTGAAGGCCTCTCTCACATTAGCTAATGTTAATGTTCATGAGTCCACCATCAGGAGAACACTGAACAACAATGGTGTGCATGGCAGGGTTGCAAGGAGAGAGCCACTGCTCTCCAAAAAGAACATTGCTGCTCGTCTGCAGTTTGCTAAAGATCACGTGGACAAGCCAGAAGGCTATTGGAAAAATGTTTTGTGGATGGATGAGACCAAAATAGAACATTTTGGTTTAAATGAGAAGTGTTATGTTTGGAGAAAGGAAAACACTGCATTCCAGCATAAGAACCTTATCCCATCTGTGAAACATGGTGGTGGTAGTATCATGGTTTGGGCCTGTTTTGCTGCATCTGGGCCAGGACAGCTTGCCATCATTGATGGAACAACGAATTCTGAATTATACCAGCGAATTCTAAAGGAAAATATCAGGACATCTGTCCATGAACTGAATCTCAAGAGAAGGTGGGTCATGCAGCAAGACAACGACCCTAAGCACACAAGTCGTTCTACCAAAGAATGGTTAAAGAAGAATAAAATTAATGTTTTGGAATGGTCAAGCCAAAGTCCTGACCTTAACCCTTTGATGCAAAACATGGGTCAAAAGTGACCCGGCTGAGTTTTTATCTTCTATATCTTTGCAATAAATTAATTTCATCATTCAATATTCAAGGTATTCCTCAATTAACTTGTTTTTGATCATCATACATCATTATTTTATTTTTTCCTTTCTTACTTTTTGAATAAAAACCCTTTTTGTATCACTATCCTTCTAATGCACAACATGGGTCAGAAACGACCTGCATTCATTTTCCAGGTTATTTCATGTATGGCTGAGTGTTTCTATGATATACTTTTGAAATAAATTCATTTTGTCATTTACTTTTCCAAATATGCAGTAAATATCTTGTTTTTGTTTAGCACAAATCATCATTTTTATTTTTCCTTTCTTAAGTTATGAACAAGCACAGCTTTTGTAATTCTACATCAAGTTTACACACATGGGTCAGAAATGACCCGCATGCATTTACTACAGCGTTTGGTGGGAACTGTGAACTGTGCTTGTGTCAGACATTTCACAGCTCAGCACAGCGCCCTTTGCCCATCTAATACATGGAAGTAATGTTTTTCAATTGTACTAACATTACCTTAGAAAAAAATTGATTATGTTTAGGTTACCTTGAGAGTGAGTAGTTTACTTGTCAGAAAGTTACAAGTAATTACTATTAGCTACCTAGCTGTTGACATATTCTACTTTAGTTAGCTAATTTTATTGTAGCTGGCTTAGCTAACTACATAGTTAATAAATAAATAACTGGCCCCATTCACTGCTAAAGTAATTACTTGAAACAAATTATTATTATAGTATTAAGACATTTAATTTTAAATCACACTTGGATGACCCATGTGTAGTAATATAAAAAGTATTTTTGTTCATAAAGTAGGAAAGAAAAAAATAAATTAATGATTTGTGGTAATTAAAAACAAGATATTTAAAGAATACTTGGAATATTCAATCATAAAATAAATTGATTTCAAAAGATAGAGCAAAGAAAAACTCAGTCAGCATGAAATAACCTGGAAAATGAATGTGGGTCATTTTTGACCCAGGTTGTGCATTAGAAGGGGTGTGCATATGTTTTGCATCAAAGGGTTAATCCAATGCAAATGTTGTGGAAGGACCTGAAGCGAGCAGTTCATGTGAGGAAACCCACCAACATCCCAGAGTTGAAGCTGTTCTGTACGGAGGAATGGGCTAAAATTCCTCCAAGCCGGTGTGCAGGACTGATCAACAGTTACCGGAAACGTTTAGTTGCAGTTATTGCTGCACAAGGGGGTCACACCAGATACTGAAAGCAAAGGTTCACATACTTTTGCCACTCACAGATATGTAATATTGGATCATTTTCCTCAATAAATAAATGACCAAGTACAATATTTTTGTCTCATTTGTTTAACTGGGTTCTCTTTATCTACTTTTAGGACTTGTGTGAAAATCTGATGATGTTTTAGGTCATATTTATGCAGAAATATAAAAATTCTAAAGGGTTCACAAACTTTCAAGCACCACTGCAAATGATAAATTGTAATTACAGTGGGGCAAAAAAGTATTTAGTCAGCCACCAATTGTGCAAGTTCTCCCACTTAAAAAGATGAGAGAGGCCTGTAATTTTCATCATAGGTACACTTCAACTATGAGAGACAGAATGGGGGGAAAGAATCCAGGAAATCACATTGTAGGATTTTTAATGAATTAATTGGTAAATTCTTCGAAAAAATAAGTATTTGGTCACCTACAAACAAGCAAGATTTCTGGCTCTCACAGACCTGTAACTTCTTCTTTAAGAGGCTCCTCTGTCCTCCACTCGTTACCTGTATTAATGGCACCTGTTTGAACTCGTTATCAGTATAAAAGACACCTGTCCACAACCTTAAACAGTCACACTCCAAACTCCACTATGGCCAAGACCAAAGAGCTGTCAAAGGACACCAGAAACAAAATTGTAGACCTGCACCAGGCTGGGAAGACTGAATCTGCAATAGGTAAGCAGCTTGGTGTGAAGAAATCAACTGTGGGAGCAATTATTAGAAAATGGAAGACATACAAGACCACTGATAATCTCCCTTGATCTGGGGCTCCATGCAAGATCTTACCCCGTGGGGTCAACATGATCACAAGAGTGGTGAGCAAAAATCCCAGAACCACACGGGGGGACCTAGTGAATGACCTGCAGAGAGCTGGGACTAAAGTAACAAAGGCTACCATCAGTAACACACTACGCCGCAGAGACTCAAATCCTGCAGTGCCAGACATGTTCCCCTGCTTAAGCCAGTACATGTCCAGGCCCGTCTGAAGTTTGCTAGAGAGCATTTGGATGATCCAGAAGAGGACTGGGAGAATGTCATATGATCAGATGAAACCAGGGGCGCAGATAGGATTTTTGAACTGGGGGGGACTGAGCTGTCAGCAAATGATTCCATTTTGTGTGTATATATATATATATATATATATGTGTGTGTGTGTGTGTGTGTGTGTGTGTGTGTGTGTGTGTGTGTGTACTACCATTCAAAAGTTTGGGGTCACTTTGAAATGTCCTTATTTTTGAAAGAAAAACACTGTTCTTTTCAATGAAGATCACTTTAAACTAATCAGAAATACACTCTATACATTGCTAATGTGGTAAATGACTATTCTAGCTGCAAATGTCTGGTTTTTGGTGCAATATCTCCATAGGTGTATAGAGGCCCATTTCCAGCAACTATCACTCCAGTGTTCTAATGGTACAATGTGTTTGCTCATTGCCTCAGAAGGCTAATGGATGATTAGAAAACCCTTGTACAATCATGTTAGCACAGCTGAAAACAGTTGAGCTCTTTAGAGAAGCTATAAAACTGACCTTCCTTAGAGCAGATTGAGTTTCTGGAGCATCACATTTGTGGGGTCGATTAAATGCTCAAAATGGCCAGAAAAATGTCTTGACTATATTTTCTATTCATTTTACAACTTATGGTGGTAAATAAAAGTGTGACTTTTCATGGAAAACACAAAATTGTCTGGGTGACCCCAAACTTTTGAACGGTAGTGTGTATACATGTTATTTCACCTCCCTCACTGCCATCACCAGGAACTACCTGCAGGCCAGGACAATGATAACATTTTAACATAGCCTATGGAAATCCAAAGTTTACACATTATCATCACGCACAGAAATTGCAAAACTGCAAAACTAGTTTTAAAACTGCTAAGTTCCAACTGTTAAACATAGCGAGAGGCTGGGCTACGTGTGTGTGTGTAAAGTGTAAACCAGTGCATCCTGACTTTCTAACTATGCCTGTGTGTGGCGTGAGCGGCAGTCAGTCAACAACTCTTCGCAACGTTTCCTTATGAAACAATATGCTCGCTGAAATTATGGCAGGGAACGCCAGATTAAACATTAAAACTGCCTTCTGAGCACTGTATCTACAGGCTACCACCGAAAGAAGGAGGCTACCAGAAAGGCATCTCTACTCCGTACGATTTTACTTTCACTACGACATTACTTTGAACAGACTATCAAAAAATTGCAAGGTGATATGATAAAGTAAGGCACAGTTTACTTACAGTCGTTTTTTTTTTTTAAACGATGCAATCGTTTTCTGCCTTTTGGCACCCTTCATCATGCTGTGTTGGGGTCCTGAACTAGGAGGAGCTGTCCCCGATATGCCTGTTAAACCATAACCATAGCAACCAAGCTCGAGCTCGCAACCCGTGCAGTCTGCACAGTTGCAACTATGTATGTACTGCTGTGCACCTCAATAAACCGAATGGTAATTTGTCTTTTGATTTTTCCGTGAGGTTTGCCTTATGCAAAGAAAAAGACAGCATAGACGTTTTTTCCTCCCTATAAGTGGGGGGGACCGAACGAGGTGAATTTAAATCTGGGTGGGACGAATCCCCCCCGTCCCCCCCTCTATCTGCGCCCGTGGATGAAACCAAAATAGAACTTTTTGGTAAAAACTCAACTTGTCGTGTTTGGAGGAGAAAGAATGCTGAGTTGCATCCAGAGAACATCATACCTACTGTGAAGCATGGGGGTGGAAACATCATGCTTTGGGGCTGTTTTTCTGCAAAGGGACCAGGACGACTGATCCGTGTAAAGGAAAGAATGAATGGGGCCATGTATCGTGAGATTTTGAGTGAAAACCTCCTTCCATCAGCAAGGGCATTGAAGATGAAACGTGGCTGGGTCTTTCAGCATGACAATGATCCCAAACACACCGCCCAGGCAACGAAGGAGTGGTTTCGTAAGAAGCATTTCAAGGTCCTGGAGTGGCCTAGCCAGTCTCCAGATCTCAACCCCATAGAAAATCTTTGGAGGGAGTTGAAAGTCTGTGTTGCCCAGCGACAGCCCCAAAACATCACTGCTCTAGAGGAGATCTGCATGGAGGAATGGGCCAAAATACCAGCAACAATGTGTGAAAACCTTGTGAAGACTTACAGAAAACGTTTGACCTCTGTCATTGCCAACAAAGGGTATATAACAAAGTATTGAGATGAACTTCTGTTATTGACCAAATACTTATTTTCCACCATAATTTACAAATAAATTCTTTAAAAATCAGACAATGTGATTTTCTGGATTTTTTTTTTTCTCATTTTGTCTCTCATAGTTGAGGTATACCTATGATGAAAATTACAGGCCTCTCTCATCTTTTTAAGTGGCAGAATTTGCACAATTGGTGACTGACAAAATACTTTTTTGCCCCACTGTATTTGGAAATTGCTGTGGTATTAGAGAAATAAGCCTCATCATGCTGTTATAGGAAAATAATCAACTTCAGGGTATTAATGCTAAGGCTTTCAAAGTCCTGTTATTTTTAATGTAAACTATCTGGTCACGTTTGTGATTTAAATTTCATTATTAGGTCATATTATATAACATAATAAAAGTGAAATCCAAGGCACCCTGGTGTTTAAAAAAGTAAAATTAACTTGTTAGTAGTGGCATGTCATGGATCAGTGATTAAGACTCTGCATTATTGATCATATAGATCAGATCTGATGTGGTTTCACATCAATATTCAGTAGTGCAACATGTGACATCAAGGTTCGTACCAATTTTCCAGCAGACAAAGCAAAAGGAAATGAGAAAACATCCAAACTACAATAAGATTCCACAGTCAGACCAGAAAGACTAAAACAAGTTTTAAGTCTGTGGAGTTTAGCGTTCTTGTTCAAAAGATCTGGTGATCATTTATTGCTGATTTTACTGATGCATATACAGGAGGACCTCCGTATCAGCATTCTGGAACGGATTTATCACAAATTTGGGGAATAAAATAAAATATTAAAAAACAAAACCTAGATTTACATTTTAATGTTATTACAACGGTGGCATGGTGGTGTAGTGGTTAGCACTGTCACCTCACAGCAAGAAGGTCCTGGGTTTGAGCCCAGCGGCCGATGAGAGCCTTTCTGCGTGGAGTTTGCGTGGGTTTCCTCCGGTTTCCCCCACAGTCCAAAGACATGCAGGTTAGGCTAATTGGTGGCTCTAAATTGACCATGAGTGTGAATTGTTGTTTGTCTCTATGTGTCAGCCCTGCGACAACCTGGTGACTTGGTCAGCTGGGATAGGCTCCCACTTGCCTGCGACCCTGCACAGGATAAACGGCTACAGATGATGGATGGATGGATATTATTACAGCCTAATCATGTTATTACAACCTCATCTCAGGTTTATCACAGCGGATTTATCGTGTTTTGGAACCAAACTCTTCATATGTGATGTGAACGTGGCTAACCTGTGGATAACTGAAACGACAGATACTGACTCAGAGGATACGGGGGGCCACTGTATATCTTATATGTTCACATTTTGTGAGACCCAAGAAGTTCAAGTGAGTAATAATAATAATAATAATTATTATTATTATTATTGACAGATTTATTTTAAAAGAAATGACACCACCGGAAATGTCTTATGAACGGTCATGCATAGTTATTGTGTACCTCACTGACATGGTTTACAGATGGCTATATCTCCACATACTTTGGACCATAGTGTGTTTTAAGAATACATTTTCCTACAGTGTTTTTAAAAAGCAAATTTTCCGTTACTGATTTTGGAAGTAAATTATACTTAGCCTTAAAGTTTCTGTTCTAGTGAATCTAACACACAAGAGTGTGTTTCTTTTTTCTTTTCTTTTTTTTAAAAATAACTTACATATTTGAAGAAGAAACCAGAGCGCAGGGGCAGCACTGCTGGAGCATGAAGTGTTAAGGGCCTTGCTCAAGGTCCCGACTGTAGCAGCTTGGTGAGGATGGGGCTTGAACTCCCAACCTTCTGATCAGCCATGAATGCTGTAATTAGTTAAGCTTATAACACTAAATGTTCTGTTAGTCTGGCTGTATATGTACAGCCATTTATAACGTTTCTCGTCTCAGAGACACTTCATATTTATGACAGAGAATAAATATCATATGACAGACAGCTATGAACAGTAGAAAATCAAACTTTGCTCAAGTTTAGAAAGGAGAGCAAGAAGAAGAAGCAGCAGTTGTTTCATCGCTCACCGGCCACTCAGACTGTATGATGCTGAAACTTTGGACAAAGGCGAGCTGTACACAGTTTTTGCCGATTCACTGACAGAAGAACTGCTGCAAAGACTGTAGCACCGGAGACAGCACACACCACTGGGATATAATGTGTTCGACTACAGCATGGTGGGGAATCTAAACAACAACAAACACGCAGGTCAAAAATTATCAAGTAAATTCCTTGAAAATAAAATTATACCTGATGAAAATTTGCACAACATTTGAACATACTACTTCCCTTTCAATAAAAATCATTCTTATATGAAACTCATATGTTTTCTCTCTTTAAACATAATTATTGGCACCCCTAAAAGCATATTGAAAATGAATGCCAACAAATTGTCTTTTTATTCTTCTCAGTATCTAGGAACTCTTGCCTTCAGATTTAAACCACATTGAAAGTCAGATGTTTGAATCAAAGATGGTTTCAAGGTGCAAGAATAACGATATAAATGAGCTTCAAACCTTAAAACAGAGGCTCAGTGCTGCTCACCAGTTATAGTACAGGGTGAGTCAAAATTATGTTAACACTAATGGATTATTTTTCTCCTGCAGATAGATGCATGCCATGGGTGACAGATTAAATGGTACTGTTGCTTGCTGGTTTTTGTGTGCTGAACATGATGGCAAACAGGTTGAGACCATCCTGTAAATCATCTTGCACATACTGTATGATGTATGTTTTGTTTTTAAGCGTGGCATTTTAACTAACCATGTACAGTATGTATGTATCTGATCTTTAAGGAAATGTTTTATGTTCGAAAACATTGTATGAAAATAAATTGATATCATGGTTCAAAATATCTATCACTCTCTGCAAGGTACAAATGTCCATCAGGATTTAGTGCTTAAGTCTGTAGTTATGGTTGAGATTTGAATCCAGACTGATGCTCACATTTTCTGTATTAAATCCTCACATCATGCTGAACTCAACTCTAGATATGAACTACAGTTTGGAAAAAAGTTAATGGGAATATCACAACCTTTAACAATGAAGGTGATGATTTCAGGATGTTTGGATTTTTCATTCTGAACAAAACATCTGTAGAAGCCAGCATCGGTGAGCCTGATGTTCCTGATGGTGAGAGAGAGGTCTCCTTTGTTGTAATTCTCTTTGGAGACAGAAGCTCGATCCTTAAAGCTTGCACCAAACTCCATCTCTCCATGTTCTAGCTTCACCACAAGCTTGTCATCTTTTTCCCATCGGACGTTGGCTTCAGAGTCAGCTGTGCGTTTGTCTGTTTCGGCGTAGCAAGGCAGCTTCGCTTTTTCTCCAACTATGGCAGTTAATGGAGTTGGAACTGGAATGAAAAAAAATAATCAGTGTCTAATTTATCTGGTGTGAGTTTCCCAAAAGCACTGCAGCACAATGATCATCATTAAATGCTAGAGTGAGCAGCACAATGAGCGTTTTCTCTCCTAGTTAAGATGCTCTTAGTGTTAAGATGCTTTTGGGAAACCCACTGCTGTACAGTTTCTAAAGGTCATTCAAACTGCCAGGTCAGGTCGTGGGATGGATGAGCTGATTATCACTTTCTGCAAGCAATATTTTATTTGTTTCACCAATTTATTATTTGAACAGAGTCAACCAATGGCTCAGCCAATCAGAGCAAACCTGGAGCCTGAAACAGTTGATTAAATCCAACAACCAGTGAAAATAGACAAGATCATGGCAACATCAAGCAGCGAGCGCTATGAACATTTAAGATCAATCAAGCGTAAAACCCTGAAGAACTTACTAAGAACTTCCAGGTAGTGGCCACAGTCCTCGTCGCCATCACAGGAACATATGTACCAACTTCTGTCATTGTACACAGTACTGGTTATCGTCAGGGAGACATTCCCTTGTTTCAGGTTTGCTTCTGAGAACTCGATCCTGTCCTTAAACTCTGGTGCAACGCTGAAGTGTCCTTCAGTGAATCTATAAACCAGGATATCTTTTCTAAACCATTTTACTGTTGAACAGCTACGATGACAGGGAATGGTGACCGTGTCCCCCAGCACCACTGTCAGGCCAAAGGTCACAGACAGGAAGTAGACCAGGCCTGAGAGACAAACAGTAACAGTTGGGAATCTGTCAAGACCTCGTGATTAATGATGGATTATTGATGGCAAAATACAAATGAGAATTATATAACACTTTTAATTAGTTCGATTTGAGGTATTTTCTATATTTAATGACTTGTGGTTAAGTGTGAAGGCACCGTCAAAGGGATTGCTGCATAATTTCATTGTACTCTGTGCAATGACAATAAAGGAATCTGTCGATTTAATACAGCACATTTCGTAGTTATTTCACAACCACTGAGTGTCACCACAATCAGTTTGGTGGTAATAATGACATCTGTAGCTATTATTTATTATTCTATCCACATTCACTGGATGTGAGCAGTCATGCACTCTACTTGGCTACCGTACAAGACGATCAGCTTATATACCATGAGTAGAGAAAAACAAATTGGCGGAGCGTGCTGCTGAACCAACCGAGGATGAAATAAAAACTCTACTCAAAAACAAAACCACAAAAAATACAAAAAAGCAACAAAATATCAAATAAAAGTATTTGCTGAAGGGGCGGCACGGTGGTGTAGTGGTTAGCGCTGTCGCCTCACAGCAAGAAGGTCCGGGTTTGAGCCCCGTGGCCGGCGAGGGCCTTTCTGTGCGGAGTTTGCATGTTCTCCCCGTGTCCGCGTGGGTTTTCTCCGGGTGCTCCGGTTTCCCCTACAGTCCAAAGACATGCAGGTTAGGTTAACTGGTGACTCTAAATTGACCATAGGTGTGAATGTGAATGGTTGTCTGTGTCTGTGTGTCAGCCCTGTGATGACCTGGTGACTTGTCCAGGGTGTACCCCGCCTTTCACCCGTAGTCAGCTGAGATAGGCTCCAGCTTGCCTGCAACCCTGTAGAACAGGATAAAGCGGCTAGAGATAATGAGATGAGATGAGTATTTGCTGATAAGAATATATCTTTTTTTAAATTTTTCAAGCATTATTATAGCATTTTTCACAAATTGCTACTGTCATTTCATCGGTTTGTTTACATTCTCAGCGGAAATGATTTTGTCAGACATTTTGTATAAAGTTTTTATTTATCAAATTTGCAAAAAATAAAAATAAAAATGCTCTGTTTGTCAAAATCTAGTGAATGTGGATAGAATAAAACAGTTATTCCACTCAATCGTATCGTACATGGCTTATAGACAACTCAGTGCTAAGCGCCTCGTCGGCTATCAGCTCATGTACAACTCAATTTCATGGAATAACTGTTAAATAGACAGTGGGATAAAATCAATAATAATTTTTACAATATATGAAAAACATGATAAAGTCGTGAGATGCAATTTCATGCAAGTGAACATGAGAGTGAATTTTGGCTCAAGTTCATCTTACGACAGTGTTATTACCGTGTTTCCACACACAGACACCATCATTACACCTGGAATTAAACATATGGAGCTCAACGCTGGATATTTCGACTGTTCCGTTAACCATTTATCAGGTATTATTTTTTCTTCAAGCATTAGAAAGTGAGAGTACCGAGGTGCTGTATTCATGATTTCAGAACTTACTGAGACAATAGGGCAGAAGCATCCTGCTCATGAGCTGCATCCTGCTTGAAAAATATTCACTGAAAAAAAAGTCTCGAATATGTTGAATATTTTTTGTTTTGGTTTTGTTTGTTTGTTTTCACATTTCCATAATCAACCTTGAAAATTTGTTTCCTCCTTGGTCTTTCTTTTTCTCATCTTCTCCTTCTTCTTGTGCCTCTTCTTCTTCTTCTTCTCCTTCATTACTGCCATCTCCTGGAATTTGTTGAAAGTTCACAAAAACATCAGCGTGAAGGATCTACCATGGCTTGTACTGCATATGGAAGTTTGAAGAACCTCAGATTTAGCTCGTTTTGACATGGGAACATATTGCTCCAGCACAAACCCTCAAAGTGCTGATTTTTAGTCATTAAAACTCTCAGCGTCTTCATGAAATCTACATAAAGTACATGGAACTTCTAAATGAAGCTTGCATCTGATTAACAATTGTCTTTTATCCCCTTTTTATGACAAAAGTATATAATCCATGGACCAAGCCTCCGCACAAAGCAGATGGTGGTGCTTCAGGAACTGGCAGATCTGGAACAATGATCAGAATGTCTGGTCTGATAATTGTCCGAATCTTTATAGTCCGTGTACAAAGTCCAATTCCAAGGAAGATGATATTAAACTCCAGTTCAGTTATGAGCTAAAGCTGTTGCGAAAGTGCTAGAAAATTGTTTTAAAATGGAGTTTGTTACTTTTTAAAAAAGGTTTTTAAGATGTCAGAGGACATCTCAAGCACCTAGAGATGATTGTGTTTTATCATGTTTTATTATTTGATTGTGATGTCGTTGTTTAGAGCTGTGGAATGTAACATTAATATTTGAACCGTCTCAGAATTTCTTTGCTGGCCATCTCCAGCAGGACGACAGGAAGTTCATTTTGAACTCAGAAAAATGAAATGCTTCCACTGATGTTATCAAAAGAATCACTGAACTGAAACTGGACACAACTGAACACTTTATATGTCAGCATTTTTGGTTAAAGCAAGACGGCCTTTTGATTTCATAAAATCGGTGAAATTTAGTTCCCTCTGAAATTTGGTCATTGTGATATATGTTTATTTCTGCAATATCTTAAAAACAGGGCGGCACGGTGGTGTAGTGGTTAGCGCTGTCGCCTCACAGCAAGAAGGTCCTGGGTTCGAGCCCCGGGGCCGGCGAGGGCCTTTCTGTGCGGAGTTTGCATGTTCTCCCCGTGTCCGCGTGGGTTTGCTCCGGTTTCCCCCACAGTCCAAAGACATGCAGGTTAGGTTAACTGGTGACTCTAAGACCCTGTCCACACGTAGCCGGGTATCTGCTAAATCGAAGATATTTTTCTACGTTTTGGCCTGTCATCCACATGAAAACACATCAAAAACGAATATTTAAAAAAACTCCAGGCAAAGTGAAGATTTTTGAAAACTCCGTGTATGCCTTTTCGTGTAGACAGAGATAACCGGAGATTTGCGTTGTAGAACGTCACAATCTGCGCCAAAAAAATGACAACAAATCTGCCCTGACGTCAAACGTGCGACCTTTGTTTACTGCAGAAGCCAGATTAAGCATGGACTTAAGCTAGCCGCACACCACGGCGATCCACGCGGTACCGAACCGACCCATTTCAGAGCCGACTCCCGACAGGGCACGCACATATCCCCCGACTGTTGACGAGTGCAGTCGCGATTGAAGCGACACGTGACAACTTAATAGCTTTGTGATTGGCTATTGGATATAGTTACTGTTAAATCCAACACTTGAAGATGCTACAGGCTGAATTACAAATGACACAACACGGAATATGTAGCGCACTATCTAGGCTGCATGAGCTATTATTTCCAACCTTAAATAGTGCACTTGTATAGGGGAGTTAAAGCGATTTGGAATTCAGCCACACAACTTGAGCAGAGTGGCTTTCCAGCCCACTGTGTCTATGGATAAAGCTTCAGTCTATGGAATTACAGTATATACCTGCATTAGGTGCTACCAACACGTATTTCTCGCGCTAGAAATTGTGTTTAATGATGTCACGTGTTATATGCGAAAGATATGATTGGCTATTGCTAGCGACTCTCGCCGATCAGTCTGGCTCCCGATTAGTTTTTCGAATCGGCTGTGAGATGAGTCAGTACCATCGAAAACTAGTCTTTACGCCTGACTCGCGACTTCAGTTGGCTCGGTACGCTGAAAATCGGCGTAGTGTGCGGCTAGCTAAAGAGTAATGGATCGGAGTAGTGCCTTGAAAGCGTTAATTATTGTGCAGGTGCTATTTACATGTTTAATTTTAGAAGCCCAACTACTGCTCCAAGAGCACAGGTGATGTGATTAGGGGGTAGGATTTGGGGAAATAGCCATCTACAGGTTTGGTATGCTTATGAATGTGATTGAAAACGCAGATGTTCGGTTATGTGTGGAAGGGATTTTTTTCGAAGACGAGGTGGTGTGGATAAAACATTTTTATAAACGGAGGGGGGGAAAATGTTCGGTTTTAAAAATACCCGGCTACGTGTGTACATGGCATGAATTGACCGTAGGTGTGAATGTGAGTGTGAATGGTTGTCTGTGTCTATGTGTCAGCCCTGTGATGACCTGGCGACTTGTCCAGGGTGTACCCCGCCTTTCGCCCATAGTCAGCTGGGATAGGCTCCAGCTTGCCTGCGACCCTGTAGAAGGATAAAGCGGCTAGAGATAATGAGATGAGATCTTAAAAACAAACAAACAAACAAAAAAAAAAAAACAGGCCATTCTGTGGCTGGGAAGTTATTTAATTTGAGGGTATTCCCTAGGAAATTATGTGCATGAAATCACTCGTTTTGCGCAGTCAAGCAGACAGAGGAAGTCCATGTGTGTATGGCATGTTTACCACCTTCTTCTTCTTTTATTCTTTTGGGTTTTACGGTAGCTGGCATCCAGTGTTGCATTACTGCCATCTATAGGTTTACCTTGACCATGCACTGACAGTTACATCATTCTGTCCCTAAACGAACAGCTAATCACACCGAGGTACTCGCTGACCGCCGATATTTATTAGTTTGGTCCTGCATTTCCGCTCCTTCACAACAAAGCATCTTTTCTTCTCACTTCCCACTACTGTTTCAAATTTGTATCCCACAATGATTTGCGCAAACAGGGAAAGCCCACCATGTGATGCATGATGTAATATCTTGAATTGCGTCATGGTGAAGCAAGAAAAAATAGCAGAGAATTTTGGGCCACGTGGCCCTAAATTCATTAATTGTTCTACTTTAAAAAAAAACCCTAATAAAATTGGAAGTCTGTGATTCGAATTCAGTAGCTTTCGGTCCACTAAACAAAAATAATTGGGTGTCAAGAAAAATTCTTTTTATGACCTACACTTGAAAAATCTGAAAGGCAGTTTACATTTAAAATGAACTCTTTTTAGATATTAAAATCTAACCAAGGAACAAAAAGACCAAACTGAAAAAGAGATGTCGCTGATCCTAGAGTGATACAGGCAATGGTGTATTAAATTATTAGTACATATTTACTGTTAATAAAATAATAGTTTTGTTATTTTCATTTTTAAATCAAATTAGGATAAACCCATCTAAAATAGTTGCAATTAATTTGAAAGGTGAAAGATATTATATTAACAGAGCAGTTAAATACACTCTTTGAAAAGAAAATTGCTTTAGTGAATATATACACTCTTAGAGCCACACCTTAGATAAACATTATACATTTTTCAATATATTATTTTTGAAACTATTTTTAAACAGTGTTTTAAACATTATTATTATTATTATTATTATTATTATTATTATTATTATCCCCACACTTGGTTCTATTAATCACCATGAGCTATAATCTTATTTCTATACCAGTGACCCTTGGCTGTAGTTCACATCACCATCTTTACTGAGGAAAAAAAAAAAAAAACCCAGACAGAACATCAAGCAATACACAGCTTCTGACTGTTAAACTGAGAAAGAGAAACCACTGATCCAACTTTAATGCAAGAAACAGATCAATCAGAGTAGGAAATATCTCTTGAACCATCAGACAACATGATGTTTCAGCAGACTTTCTGTTCTTTACCATATAGCCGTGGTCCTTCACCAAACTCAATCCGCTTTTTATTTATCGATGCACAGAAGTATGTGATGAGGTCTGTGTCAGACACTCGTCCAATTTTCAGCTGCAAAAAACAATTTTTGACAAAACCCTGGAAACTGGAGCTGTTGGAGTTCCAGGTGATGGATAACTCTCCATTATTGTTCAGCCCCAGAACCATCAGAAGCTCGGGTTGCATTTCCGAGCTCATCCTCAGCCAGTTAATCTCATAATGATACGACAAATCACACTGCAGCGTCACCGCCGCTCCGAGCCGAACCTCCAGAGTCTTCACAGCTAATGACAGCTTCGGGGACAAAACCATGATCCCTGAGGGAAAAAAAAACCCACTGATGTTGTTATGATGCAAAATACCTCAAAATACTGTGGTTGAATAATGAGTTATAATTATCTTCAACCACAGACATGGGGTTTGTCCCAAACAAAACTGCTAAATACCCATAATTATGATTTAGCATTATATCACTTCCAGTAACTACAAACTTTAAATGAAATTAACACGAAAAATGGCTTTTTTTATGTGAAACTTTATGCATATTTGAATTGTCATAATCAGGGGCGCAGAAAGGATTTTTGAACTGGGGGGGACTGAGCTGTCAGCAAATGATTCCATTTTGTGTGTGTGTATATATATATATATATATATATATATATATATATATATATATATATATATATATATATAGTGTATATATATATATATATATATATATATATATATATATATATATATATATATACACACACACACACTACCATTCAAAAGTTTGGGGTCACTTTGAAATGTCCTTATTTTTGAAAGAAAAGCACTGTTCTTTTCAATGAAGATCACTTTAAACTAATCAGAAATACACTCTATACATTGCTAATGTGGTAAATGACTATTCTAGCTGCAAATGTCTGGTTTTTGGTGCAATATCTACATAGGTGTATAGAGGCCCATTTCCAGCAACTATCACTCCAGTGTTCTAATGGTACAATGTGTTTGCTCATTGCCTCAGAAGGCTAATGGAGGATTAGAAAACCCTTGTACAATCATGTTAGCACAGCTGAAAACAGTTGAGCTCTTTAGAGAAGCTATAAAACTGACCTTCCTTTGAGCAGATTGAGTTTCTGGAGCATCACATTTGTGGGGTCGATTAAATGCTCAAAATGACCAGAAAAATGTCTTGACTATATTTTCTATTCATTTTACGACTTATGGTGGTAAATAAAAGTGTGACTTTTCATGGAAAACACAAAATTGTCTGGGTGACCCCAAACTTTTGAACGGTAGTGTGTATACATGTTATTTCACCTCCCTCACTGCCATCACCAGGAACTACCTGCAGGCCAGGACAATGATAACATTTTAACATAGCCTATGGAAATCCAAAGTTTGCACATTATCATCACGCACAGAAATTGCAAAACTGCAAAACTAGTTTTAAAACCGCTAAGTTCCAACTGTTAACCATAGTGAGAGGCTGGGCTACGTGTGTGTGTGTAAAGTGTAAACCAGTGCATCCTGACTTTCTAACTGCCTGTGTGTTGCGTGAGCGGCAGTCAGTCAACAACTCTTCGCAAAGTTTCCTTATGAAACAATATGCTCGCTGAAATTATGGCAGGGAACGCCAGATTAAACATTAAAACTGCCTTCTGAGCACTGTATCTACAGGCTGCCACCGAAAGAAGGAGGCTACCAGAAAGGCATCACTCCGTACGATTTTACTTTCACTACGACATTACTTTTAACAGACTATCAAAAAATTGCAAGGTGATATGATAAAGTAAGGCACAGTTTACTTACAGTCTTTTTTTTTTAAACGATGCAATCGTTTTCTGCCTTTTGGCACCCTTCATCATGCCGTGTTGGGGTCCTGAACTAGGAGGCGCTGTCCCCGATATGCCTGTAAAACTTGTGGGTAACCATAGCAACCAAGCTCGAGCTCGCAACCTGTGCAGTCTGCGCAGTTGCAACTATATACACTGCTGTGCACCTCAATAAACCGAATGGTAATTAGTCTTTTAATTTTTCCGTGAGGTTTGCCTTATGCAAAGAAAGACAGCATAGACGTTTTTTCCTCCCTATAAGTGGGGGGGACCGAACGAGGTGAATTTAAATCTGGGTGGGACGAATCCCCCCCCCCCCCCCCCCCCCCTATCTGCGCCCGTGGTCATAATGGTTTTGTGGGAGAAAATGTGTTTTATTTTTATCTGTTGATTTAGCACATTGCTTTATTTTCAATTTTCATATATATATATTTTTTGTTTGTTTAAAAAAAAATCCCTCCATTTGTCATAAAAATTTGCATCCCCCTGAGAAAATAATCTTCAGATTGGTATATTTATGGACAGAAGCCTGACAGATTTATGAGCATAGAATTAATGCTGTCAGATATACTGACTGATTGCTTGTTGTTTTTTGGTTAGATGGTTCAAACCACTGTTCTTTGCAGTTCAATAGTTCCTTTTTGAAACCAGCTGATATATTCCATATCCTAAGAACCTTCTCAGTCTCCTGACTTTAAAAGACAGTGTGTGACAGATATCTGTAAATTTTAAAGTTATTGGAAAATATTTATTTCACATTCAGAAAGACAGACACAAACTTGTTTTTTTTTTTTATCTTGACACACACCGGCACTGTCCATGTCATTTATTTGTCCTAAAGGGTGTGTTAACTTTTACACATGCAGATCATCTTATTGGTTGATTTAAAGATCGATCAAGTAAAGTTCACCCACCTATCAATCCAAAAATGACTGACTGCAACATCGTGTTTGTGTAAAGCGAGTGCAGCGAGTGACTGAAGATTGAAACCAGGTCTCGTCTGTCAAGGTGTGAAACTCAAAGAGCACTTTTTCCTATGAACATCTCTCAGACTCTTTAAAGTTAAACCACAGTATACTTATGTGTTCTTTCACCTGCACTGCTTGTTGCTTCAGAGTTGAAGTCACATGGTCACCTTTGTTTTTCATTTTGAAATAGCAAAGAAAAATTCAACACCCCATTCAAGATCTGACCCCAAGAACAGTCAAGATGTTTTTTCTGTTTGTTTTTTAAACATCTTTGAAGGATTCTATGAGTTATTACGATAACTAAGCCTTTAAAAAAGTGGACATGTGATTCCTGATTGTAAAGTTATGACTGATGAAGGCAGGACAAATGCTGGTCTTCTAATATGAGAATTATTTTACCGATTACAGTCTGGAAATACTTTAAATCTTTATAATAGAGAAAATAAATAAATAGGCTAAATAATTTGAAAATTATTACACGTGTAGTATATTGCACAGGCTTTAGTTGCACTAAAAAAATAAAATAAACCAACTAATACAGGTGGCACAGTGGTGCAGTGGTTAGCACTGTCGCCTCACAGCAAGAAGGGTCTGGGTTCAAGCCCAGTGGCCGATGGGGGCCTTTATGTGTGGAGTTTGCATGTTCTCCCTGTGTCTGTGTGGGTTTCCTCTGGGTGCTTCGGTTTCCCCCACAGTCCAAAGACATGCAGGTTAGGCTAATTAGTGGCTCTAAATTGACCGTAGGTGTGAATGGGTGTTTGTCTCTATGTATCAGCCCTGTGATGATTTGGTGACTTGTCCAGGGTGTATCCTGCTTCTCACCCATAGTCAGCTGGGATAGGCTCCAGCTTGCCTGCAACCCTGCACAGCATAAGCAGCTACAGATAATGGATGGGTGGAATTATTATTGAGGATACAAATGAATCCCAGTCTCCCATATCCTAAATTGTAGCCATAGCTGAATTGATTACCTCGCCTAAATGAGTAGCCTTAATCAAAATGTGTAGTCCACTACACATCACAACAAATTATACAAATTACTGACACTTTGGTAACATTACCATAAGCCAATAGCTTTACATAGCCAGCTACTCTGTGGGATAACACACCAATTTGTGCTTACTGCAATAGCTAGGGGTGGTAAAAGGATAAACCCTCGACCCTGAAGATGTCAAGGCTGAAGATTACCAGCTTTAACTCAGAAGGTCTTTTACTGACTAAGGCCAAATTACTGACTGGACTGAATGCCGATATTTTGTGCATTCAGGAAACTCACAAGGACGCTGTGCCACATGAAATCCCTGGCATGGAACTAGCACTAGCACGTACTAACACCTTCTGCGCGCTTCGACAGGAGTGAAGGTATCAATGCGCTGTCGAAGCATGCAGAAGGTGTTAGTACGCCTGTCATTATAGTGCGGACTTTCCATAGCATAGAAAATCGCCACGTTTCAATTTGTGTAACTGAACTTTGTTTCATGTCACTGGTCATATAAACCTATGTAAACAGGAAAAATGTGGAAGAGTTTGGTCGCATCTAACTACAGCCCCAAAAAATACCATTGGCCATGCTGAGCCTAGCTACATTGCTAACAGGAGTAACAGTGTGTCTGACTGACTGGGAGGTCGCACAAAGCTCGGAGAGGTACGGATCAGCTCGTCTCAATTCAGAGAAGAACATATTTCATTATGGAAGTACGGTGGACTGTTCCTTTAAGTTATACGAGAGAATGATACTTGCGTGTATAGGACCTACAATAGATGAAATACTATCTCCCAACCAAGGTGGTTTCAGGCCAGGAAGGTCCTGCTGTGGACAGGTTCTGAACATTACCCAATTCATTGAAGATGGTTTTGAAACCGGGCAGATCACAGGGGCAGTTTTCGTTGACCTGACCGCTGCCTACGACACTGTCAGTCACAGACTGCTCTTACTAAAACTGGCTAAAATGGTCTGGAACTCCAGCATCGCTAGGGTAATCAAGTCGTTACTCGAAAACCGACGGTTCTTCATTGAGATGGATGGAAAAAGGAGCCGCTGGCACTCACAGACAAATGGCCTCCCTCAAGGTTCAGTGCTTGCACCAACCCTGTTTAACATCTACACTAACAACCTCCCCCATTTCAAAAAATATTTGATGGTTTATATACGCTGATGACCTAGGACTCGCCACCCAACACAAGTCTTTCGATGTCATTGAGCGAAGACTTACGGCTGCCCTAAATAGTCTTTCAGACTACTATGAAACCAACTTCTTAAATGCAATCTCTGGCAAGACTCAAGTCTGAGCGTTCCATCTGAACAACCATCAGGCCCAACGACAGCTGAACATCGCTTGGAATGGTAAGAAACTGGTCAATGACAAATTCCCGGTTTACCTTGGAGTAACCTTAGACAGAACTCTATCTTACAGAGAGAATGTAAGAAAACTATGAAACCAACTTCTTAAATGCAATCTCTGGCAAGACTCAAGTCTGAGCGTTCCATCTGAACAACCATCAGGCCCAACGACAGCTGAACATCGCTTGGAATGGTAAGAAACTGGTCAATGACAAATTCCCGGTTTACCTTGGAGTAACCTTAGACAGAACTCTATCTTACAGAGAGAATGTAAGAAAACTCAAGGAGAGGATTGCTTCTAGAAACAATCTCCTCAGCAACCTAACAACTCTCAACTGGGGAGCTGATGCCAACACCTTGTGATCTACTGCTCTGGGGTTATGCTACTCTACAGCAGAATACTGATCTCCAGTATGGGAAAGGTCATGCCATGCTGGAAAAGTGGGTGCTGAGCTTAATACCTCTTGCCGTATCATAACAGGAGTGCTGAAACCTACACCCCTATCAGCACTATATCGGCTAGCAGGTATTGCACCACCTTCTGTCCGACAAGAAGCTCACTCCAGAACTCAGAAGTTTTTACAAGGGCAAGACCCAAGACATCCTCTACATCATTACCAAGATATAAGAAGAAGACTCAAGTCCAGAAAGAGCTTCATGGCTGTACAGAATCTAAACCCTAAGGACTCTGCCAAATACCGACTAGACCGTTGGAAAGCTTCCGACACTCTACCACCAAATGAAGCTCTTCAGAGTCCTTGCGAATCCCTACCTCATGGTACTTACCTGCCCAGAAGGGAATGGGTTGCCCTGAATAGAGCCAGGAGTGGAGTAGGTAGAACTAAAGACAACCTACTGAAATGGGGACAGGTGAACTCAGCCGAGTGTTGATGTGGTCATCCTAACCAAACTATGGGACACATTCTCCATGAGTGTGAACTGGGTCCAAATGTCACCAATCAAGACCTATATGAAGCTAACCAAGAAGCCCTGAACTGGCTGCAGTACTGGCATGACAAGATATGATGATGATGATGTGTGTGAGTTAGCTTATGCTGTTGAACTCTTACAATTTTGCCTCAGCTGGATTTCTGTTACAGCAGCGCAACATCTAGCAACAACTTCAGCTGACCGATTGGCGCTACACTGAGCTTTCTCCTGCTAGCACTGGCCACAATAGGCTATGCTTTGTTAGGTCAACTGCTACATCTCAATACAGTGTGACAAGCAACGTTATGTCATACACAACATCACAAAATATAGCTTACACATTTAAAGGCTAAATAACATAGATAACAAACAATGTCACTTAGGCCTACAAGAAAAGACTCTGGTTCACCTGTCCAGCAGCAGATGAAGCCATCTGTCAAAGCTGAATGAATGACTTTAGTTTAAGCAAAGATTCTAGTGCTCCATTAAAAAATTGTTCCTCAGCTCCACCAATCAAAATACTGGAAAGGCTATCGCCAGAGGTGTTCTAGAACATCTCTGCTATCAGCCTGAGCCCATCTTAAAATTATCCACAAAACAATACACGAGACCCCTGTGATGACCTGGCGACTTGTCCAGGGTGTACCCCGCCTTTCGCCCATAGTCAGCTGGGATAGGCTCCAGCTTGCTTGCGACCCTGTAGAACAGGATAAAGTGGTGAGAGATAATGAGATGAGATGAATACACGAGACCTCAGCTGAAATCTGGTAGATGTGTAGCCTGGGCCCGCCCATCCTAAGCGTGACGCAACACAAGGGCCTGTTCCGAGCTTAGTCTGGCCAGGCAGGCTATCTACAGCATTTCCAAGCTCCCGAAAAATCGGGAACCAATCAACTTTGAGCATCTCCAACGGCCCTGGGTAGAGGCGTGTTCAAGGCAGTGACGTAGTAGAACTGCGACTGGAAGCCATAGATTGTTTACAGACTCTATGCCGGAAGCGCTTCATTCACATCACGAACATGGAGCAGCGGCAAGCCTTTAACACAGCGGTAGATGCTGTATTGAAAGCATTCAACAGGAAGTTCTCATTGAAAACGGAGCAAAGAGCAGCCCTGGAGGTATTTATTGAAAGGAAGGACGTTTTCGCCTTGCTCCCGACCGGCTTCGGTAAGAGTTCGGTAAGATCTACTAGTTAGCCCCGTCGCGTCACATACGTCAGAGGAAAGAGTGATGTGATTGGTTTAAGCTTCGTCACAGCCTTTTCTGGCTTCGACCAGTAGCAAACTGAGGCATTTCAGGGACGTGGGTCAACCACGGGCTCTGGGAAACGGTTTGGCTTAATAGCTTGGGCAGACCAAATGCTCGGAGAGCTTTGAAGTCGCGTTAGCCAGGCTAGTAGATGTGTCAGTCTGGTCCCCCCCCGGCCTGTTTTTTTTTTTTTTGGGGGGGGGGGGGGGGGGGGAGGGGAGGCAGCCAGTCATGGTTAAAAACAGGGACCGTCCCCGGAAAATGGGGATGTCTGGTCACCCTCGTGTAGTATATTGCATGGGCTTTAGTTCCACTAAAAAATAAAATAAACCAACCAGCAAATATGGTGGTGTAGTGATTAGCACTGTTGCCTCACAGCAAGAAGGTTCTAGGTTCGAGCCCAGCAGCCGACGGGGGCCTTTCTGTGTGGAGTTTGCATGTTCTCCCCGTGTCTGCCTGGGTTTCCTCTGGGTGCTTCGGTTTCCCTCACAGTACAAAGACATGCAGTTAGGTTAACATGGGGCGGCCTTGGGCTGAAGTGCCCTTTCCCCTCAGGCACCTAACCCCCAACTGCTCCCCGGGCGCTGTAGCATAGCTGTTCACTGCTCTGGGTATGTGTGCATGTGTGTGTCACTGCTTCAGATGGGTTAAATGCAGAGGAGGAATTTCACTGTGCTTGAGTGTGCATGTGACAAAGGCTTCTTCGAAATAAACAAATAATCCATGAATACTATACAAGACATAGGCATGATTTTAATATTGTATTTTACAGTACTGCTGGTCCTGTGTAAAATACGTTCAGCTAATATTAAAGGTAATAAATCAAATATTTGAGCAACGGCATTTATGGAATGCAACTAATTTGGTGAAAATATTTCCCTGCAACCTATTAACAGATAAATGAATTATAATGAATCACTTAAAAAATGTACAAGGTTTATTGAATTTTTTATTTGATGTGAATATTTGAATATTTTATTTGAGCATATTTAAAAGGTTAAATGTTATATTTATTAGTTTAACATTCAACATAGTATTTACAATATTTAATAATTATTTATTGATTCATATTATTGTTTGTAGGTTTGTCTTGCTGGCATTCCTCAGTCGTTACTGCTAAAAGGAATAAATTAACTAATTTAAATGAAATTGAAAGACTTTTTTTTAATCAGAATGTAGACAATAAGGAGGCGTTAAGGAAGTAAAACAACTGGTGAAAACAGCTTGCTAGGCTAGTCAGTGCAATAGTCTACTATTTCTTTATTATGAACAAAATGAGTTTATTTCAGTTATTTATCTTATAAAAACGTTATGAAGAGATTTATAGTATTTATTCATATAGTAACACTCTTAAATTAACAAACAAACAAATAAATAAAATATTTATTGTTTTTTTCCTAAATCCCGCCTCTACGTCTCATAAAGATGACGCCATTGCGCGTCAGAGTGTGTGTCGCGTTCTGATTACGTAGTTCCTCTGCATCAACAGGACAGCAGTACAGCTGCGGCATGATTTCACTTAAGTGTTTTTGTTAAGCCACATGTTTACGTTCATAATTATATCATTATAAATATAAGAACATTTATAACTACACGGTAAGGTACCGAGGAGCAGAATTGTGTTTCGGACCCGGATGAAGGTATGGATGTGATGAGTTTATTATTATTGTTTTTAAGTCATTGTTATGATTGTCGTGTACAGATTATGTATATCACAATACAAACACAAGATCTCTTGAAAGATTATTTCAGATTCTGAGCTCCTACCTACCAGAAATATGGATTTTATGGGTGTCACAGACATGACAAATGGCACACATCTTTAAAAGGCGTTTTAAAAGAATAAATAAATAAACTTTATCTATATGAACCTGGATAGATCTGTCAGTTTGGCAACATAACACACAGTACACTTCTTTTATGTCTTTAAATACACCTTCCATATCGAGATCACATCAAGATCTTAAAATAACAAAACATTATCATAAACTGGGATTGAGTGCAAAAGTTTGCACACCCTTACACTGACTAATGATGGCTGAGAGAACTGTGTGATTGTATAACATGACATTTAACATATAGTAATGACACGTGATTGCGTGTTCATGTTTCATCAGACTTCAGCAATACAAATTTGTACACAACTGACTGGGTGATTTAAAGCGGGTGTGTCTGAGCAGCCAAACACACAACGGCTATTCATGTGGTTTAACTGAGCAGAGTTGCAGAAATGAGCATTTAATCTTTTTCTAAAACACCAAATCCAAGTTTTCTTAACAAGAAATGAGAACAGGAAATCACTAAACGCTCAAAACAACCAGGATCTGAGTTTTGGACAAAATAATCTATGAGTGCAGCTCTCTTAAAGTGATCACTTTCCCTCCCTGTTTGTCTCTTCATTTGGAAGTGAGAAAGAAACCTGTTTCAGGCTAAATTCTCACGGAGACAAGTTTTAATCTCGTTCAGAAAAGCTAAACTTTGATGACTTTTCACTACACAGAACGGTGTTTCCTAATCCTGCATGTTTTCTTGTGTTCTTTCTGTCTTTAACACAATTACTGTTGACCTGTAGACTGAATCATTTGGCATATTTTTATTTATAAGGCAGTTCTTGGACTTCTTCATTGTTGTCAACAGACTTGCATACAACAAAAGTATGGGAAGTTATTCTCTTCACTCCCAGGATTTATTCTTTCTTACAGTCCCCAAAGTCCGTACTGAACTGGGGGAAAGGGCCTTTAAATATGCTGCTCCATCTGCTTGGAACCAGTTGCAGAATCACTTAAACCTTCAGGAGCTGGTCTCACCGAACACTTTTTTTTTTAAAGGGATTTTAAATGACTTGGGTACAGCTACATCTGCTTGTAGATGTACTACAAGCAGATGTATGACTTGGATACAGCTACATCTGCTTGTAGATTTTCAAAAATTGATGATTTTTAGTTTTTATTTTATGTGCGTGCTCCTGTCTTGGCCAGGACACTTGGGATTTTTAATCTCAATGAGTTTCTTACTACTGGTGATTTGACACAATTAAAGCAGATACAGAGCTGAGTAGAAAACCTTTTGCTTTGGTGTCGTGTGGAACAGTGATGCATTTACAATGTGTACAAGTCTCTCATCTCATCTCATTATCTCTAGCCGCTTTATCCTTCTACAGGGTCGCAGGCAAGCTGGAGCCTATCCCAGCTGACTATGGGCGAAAGGCGGGGTACACCCTGGACAAGTCGCCAGGTCATCACAGGGCTGACACATAGACACAAACAACCATTCACACTCACACCTACGGTCAATTTAGAGTCACCAGTTAACCTAACCTGCATGTCTTTGGACTGTGGGGGAAACCGGAGCACCCGGAGGAAACCCACGCGGACACGGGGAGAACATGCAAACTCCGCACAGAAAGGCCCTCGCCGGCCATGGGGCTCGAACCCGGGACCTTCTTGCTGTGAGGCGACAGCGCTAACCACTACACCACCGTGCCGCCATGTGTACAAGTACGCTCACAAATTTATTCAGCTTCTAGCTCAATAACAAGGTTTAATGATGTGTTGTCATTTTCTTCAGGTATACATTGTCTGTCTATTATTATTATTACACTCTCGAGTCATTACACAGTTAAATATTTATTCAGGAGCTTTTTTTATGGTTATGCCTCATGAGGTCCTTCCTTCAGCTGCTCTATTTTGAGCCAAAGACAGAATTTGTTTTAATCTCTGTATGCATGCGCATGCAGATCTAAAATTTTAAAAATAAAATACATGAAGGAATGAATGCATGTAGAAATTAACAAAAATAACTGATTTATCAGATTTATTGGAACCGTGTTAATGATTTTACTCTGATGTAAGAAACTGAATTTTTCTGGACATGTATGAAAGTTTGAGTGATTTTGATAATTCTGACATCAAATAATCAGTTTCAGTGCTGTTTATCGTTTGTGTGCACATTAAGTTTCTTCATTTTCCTTTCTCATCTCTAATGATTGCACTGTTCCCTCTTTTCCTTTCACCATCTCTTCTTTTTTTTTTTTTTACTTTGCATTCAAGTTTAAAGACTTTATTTATCTATCTGTTTAATACCCTGTCCACACTAGGGATTTTGTACCGATACGAAACTACTTTCGTACCGCAACACCTGTCCACACTAGCAACTATACCGGTACTGTAGCTGTATAACTGTATCGGTACGAAACCCACAAATGTATGGGTTTCGTATCGGTATTGTAGCGCTTTGCTGTAGTGTGGACAGATGAAGCAGTTCTGTATCGATACAAATATAATGCGCATGCACAAAGTCACACACCTCAATCGATGTCTTCGCTGCCTCGCGCGTTTTATACGATTTGACTGAATAAATGACCACCAGAAATACAGACTGTACATTGACAACAAAAAGCGCGCACACATTGTTTCATCCGTACGGAAGCTGAGAGAGGCCCTTCATATAACTTTTTTTTTTTTTTTAATTCACCTTGTTATCCCGAGATAACGACATAATTAATTCAGGATCTCGAGAAAACAACACAACTAATTCAAGATCTCAAGAAAACAAAACAATTATTTCATGATCTCGAGTAAACAGCTGAGAAATGGTTCATTCAGGTGCACCAAGAGACTTGTGATATGCTGACTTTGGGGCTATTTCTCATTCTGTATAGACGCAACTTTGGTCATTAGAATGTCTGGAATAATCGATCATCTAATAAGGCAATATTTTGATCAGGGGTTGACACAGGGAGAGATTGCATTAAGTCTTTTAATAAGGGATAATTTCAAAATTAGTCTGCGGCACCTCCGCAGAAGACTGGCCCGGCTTCGTCTCTACCGACGGAGATACAGTGATCCAGCTGAGATCATGAAATAATTGTCTTGTTTTCTCGAGATCTTGAAATAACGGATGCCATATATTCTCGGAATGAAGTTACTCGGTAACCACGGGAACATTTCGCACATGCGCATTTCAACTACCGTGAAAGAAAACCGCAAACATTTCTCGCTAGTGTGGACAGATGCACTAAACTGTACCGGTATACTTTGTATCGATACAGTTATACCACTTTCGTACCGGTATAAGTGTGAACACAGCATTAGTTTTGTGGTTGTCCTTTTAAAAAGCGAAGACTCTACATCCCCAGTGCCGTTCTGTGAAATTTGGTGTCGTTGTGGTAAAAGCTTTGCTTCTGATCTCGGAGTCGTTGGTTGGAATTTGGCTCGTTGCTGCGCAGATGTGAGTTGGGTGAAAGTGTGAGGGAGGTTTAGATGGTCAGTCAACATTACAGCAGGTTCCAGGAGGAAACCTTTCTGGGAAGCTGTTTATCCTTGATTGCATTTTAAAATGGTGAGAAGTCTCTACAGTGGTGCTTGAAAGTTTGTGAACCCCTTAGAATTTTCTATATTTCTGCGTGAATATGACAAACATCAGATTTTCACACAAGTCCTAAAAGTAAAGAGAACCCAGGTAAACAAATGAAACAAAAATATTATACTTGGTCATTTATTTATTGAGGAAAATGATCCAATATTACATGAGTGGCAAAAGTATGTGAACCTCTAGGGTTAGCAGTTAATTTGAAGGTGAAATTAGAGTCAGGTGTTTCAATCAATGGGATGACAATCAGGTGTGAGTGGGCACCCTGTTTTATTTAAAGAACAGCGATCTATCAAAGTCTGATCTTCACAACACGTTTGTGGAAGTGTATCATGGCATGAACAAAGGAGATTTCTGAGGATCTCAGAAAAAGCGTTGTTGATGCTCGTCAGGCTGGAAAAGGTTACAAAACCATCTCTAAAGAGTTTGGACTCCACCAATCCACAGTCACAGATTGTGTACAACTGGAGGAATTCAAGACCATGGTTACCCTCCCCAGGAGTGGTCGACCAACAAATCACTCTAAGGTGGGGTTTACGTTAGACCGTATCAGCGGATCATCAGATTAACGTTTTTAAAAACGATTAGCGTGCACACAGCAACGCCAATACACGATTCGCGTGCACACAGCAACGCCAATACACGGATACGCTAATCACATGACTAATTCGGCACGTAAGTTGAAATGTGTCAGTGCGGCTCATCGCTTCCTCCTCAGCGGCTGCGCTCCAAATCACTCCGCCCTGAACAGCGAGTGCCCTCTGGAGGGTGCGCACTCCGGCCCTGCGCAGCTCACAGAGCGCGTGAGTGAAGTGCACGAGCAGTGATTCGGGACTGAGCCGCTGTGCGCAAGTCACTTACCACTTGCAAGTGGAAGGATGGCAAGCCTAAAGACAATCATAACTACACAATGGGCAGTATTTGCATCAGTATTTGCAGTATTTTCATACTTTTATACTCTTTTTAATGAAAGGTGATACAAGGCGGAAGTCCGCGCCGTTCTTCAGCAGTCACGTCACATGACCAACGCCAGCGAGTCAGGAAGGTGGATGTCACAGTGACGTTGTCCAATGACGACGCCAGCTAGAGCTCAGCACAGCGTATCCGCGTATTCTCAATGTTTACACAGCACCGGAGCTGACACGATCTGGATTGAATACGTGGACCCTGGTGGATTCCCGTTTCCAGGCGTTTTAATGTAAACGGACAGTGCATCCGCGAAGAAAACGAGACAGATACAGTCTAATGTAAACTTGGCCTAAGAGCTAGGTGTGTAATAGTTAGTGAGGTCACAAAGGACTCCAGGGTAACTTCTAAGCAACTGAAGGCCTCTCTCACATTGGCTAATGTTCATGAGTCCACCATCAGGAGAACACTGAACAACAATGGTGTGCATGGCAGGGCTGCAAGGAGAAAGCCACTGCTCTCCAAAAAGAGCATTGCTGCTTGTCTGCAGTTTGCTAAAGATCATGTGGACAAGCCAGAAGGCTATTGGAAAAAATGTTTTGTGGACAGATGAGACCAAAATAGAGCTTTTTGGTTTAAATGAGAAGCGTTATGTTTGGAGGAAGGAAACCACCGCATTCCAGCATAAGAACCTTATCCCATCTGTGAAACATTAGTATCATGGTTTGGGCCTGTTTTGCTGCATCTGGGCCAGGACGGCTTGCCATCATTGATGGAACAATGAATTCTGAATGATCCCAGTGAATTCTAAAGGAAAATGTCAGAACGTCTGTCCATGAACTGAGGCCCTGTCCACACGGCAATGGATTCAGGTGACTCCGATACAATTGCTTAACGTGTAGGCCTGGTGTCCACACGGCACCGGCGTTTTGGGTGCCCAAAACGCAATCTTTTTGAGAACGGGTTCCAGAGTGGAAAGATCTGGCAACGTTGCCATTGTGAAGTCGTCTGGATGAGTAGAACGGATTTGTTTATATTGACGTCACAACCACATGACTGTGAGTGCTTCACGCCGGGTAGAAGTGTAACGAACTCGATGCGAGTTGTCAACAAATCCTATAACTTGGTTCATGAAACACGCTTACAAAATATTTTCACTGTGAATATTTATTGTGTAATGGTGCAAAGTGAGAGAGAGAGTCAATCCCGCCAGCAAAAATAGGGAAAAAAAGGAGCGATCTCACCTCTTCAGATGTTGGTTTTAGTCCTACAATACATTCCTCAAAAAGGGCGTAGAAGAGCAAATTAATCCATCAACATGTAGCATTCAATTTATTCCGGACCATTAAAGACGCCGCCTTCCGCGTAGAATCATACGTCATCCTCGCCGCAATATTGGATAGGTCAAAGCGGAGAATAAAGATTAGCTGCGTTTAACTGTACCAACAGGTTTACCGTCCAAACGAGATCACATGGGATTACCTTTCACAGGTGAGACTGGAAAAATACTTTTGATTGTATTTGGTCATTATAATGTAATTTTATGAACAGATTTTCCTGACTTTGTGGCTAATATGAAGTCTCGCGCATAATAGTTTATGCGCATGCATCCTTACTACTTCTATTGTTCTGGTGTCTCCGAAGGGACCGTCTTGCAGCACCCCTAGAGGTGTGGCATGTGTATTGCATCATTTTCAGCAAGCGTTGCGTTGCCATATGGACCTGATATTGTCGTGTGGATGTAGCCTGAGGCTACGTTTACATTAGACCGTATCTGTCTCGTTTTCTTCGCGGATGCACTGTCCGTTTACATTAAACCACCTGGAAAAGCCGGGAAACGGGAATCCGCCAGCGTCCACGTATTCAATCTAGATCGTATCTGGTCCGGTGCTGTGTAAACATTGAGAATACGCTGTGCTGAGCTCTAGCTGGCATCCTCATTGGACAACGTCACTGTGACATCCACCTTCCTGATTTGCTGGCGTTGGTCATGTGACACGACTGCTGAAAAACGGCGCGGACTTCCACCTTGTATCACCTTTCATTAAAGAGTATAAAAGTATGAAAATACTGCAAATACTGATGCAAATACTGCCCATTGTGTAGTTATGATTGTCTTTAGGCTTGCCATCCTTCCACTTGCAAGTGGTAAGTGATATGCGCTGGGATCACACACACAGCGGCTCAGTCCCGAATCACAGTTTGTGCACTTCACTCGCGCGCTCTGTGAGCTGCGCAGGGCCGGAGTGCGCACCCTCCAGAGGGCACTCGCTGTTCAGGGCGGAGTGATTTGGAGCGCAGGATGCCTGCGGAGCCGAGCGTATCCGTGTATTGGTGTTGCTGTGTGCACGGCTAATGGTTTTAGTGTAAACGCGAATCGTTTTAAGAACGTTAATCTGATGATCCGCTGATTCGACGTAATGTAAACGTAGCCTGAATCTCAAGAGAAGGTGGGTCATGCAGCAAGACAATGACCCTAAGCACACAAGTCGTTCTACCAAAGAATGGTTTAAGAAGAATAAAGTTAATGTTCTGGAATGGCCAAGTCAAAGTCCTGACCTTAATCCAGTGCAAATGTTGTGGAAGGACCTGAAGCGAGCAGTTCATGTGAGGAAACCCACCAACATCCCAGAGTTGAAGCTGTTCTGTACGGAGGAATGGGCTAAAATTCCTCCAAGCCGGTGTGCAGGACTGATCAGGGCAATTCCATGTAAATGTCAACCTCACCATGCAAAAATAAAGCAACATGTAATACATCAAAACCACTCCCAGAGATATCACCTAGGCCTGTATTTTACAGATGTGAATAAGTTGAACCAATTTGTAACCAACCTAATGTCACTGTCAGTCTTTCTTTCTTATAATGTAAACCCCAAGCTAAAATCAACTTTGATCATGTACAATTCTATATTATTGCCACAAGCCACAGAAATGTATGCTAAAATCCACAAAACAGCAAAACAATAGCCATCCTAAATATTATTTAAGAACTTTGATAGTTTTAGCTGATATTTAGAGAGTTTTTCAAAGGGTTAGGGTGGTTAAATTGCTGATTTTCTAAACATATGCCATGTCTATTTCAGACGCGTCACATCCATAACGGAATTTCGTCACATCCATAACGCTGACTTTTCCTTCCGAAACTCTGCATGAAATACAAAATATTTTAAACAAAGATTTTTTAATATTCACCTTGGACCCCTCTATCAAATGGATATCTCCATTTCGACATTAGGTTTACAATTTCAGAGTTTGATAATGTACAGTCACCCAAGAAAAGTGATACTTTTTCTGTCACATCCATAACGCATCTTTTATTGGCATTTTCTGGCATGCCCTAGATGTACTATGGGAATTGTTCTTGTTCTATCACTTCTCCAGTATGGTACAGCCTTAAAATATGCAACACCTGTTTAAATACTGGGAGACAATAAAACATGCACTGGGTCATTTGTTGCCATTTTGAGTTAAAGTGTCACGTCCATAACGCTGGAATTGCTCATCAACAGTTACCGGAAATGTTTAGCTGCAGTTATTGCTGCACAAGGGGGTCACACCAGATACTGAAAGCCAAGGTTCACATACTTTTGCCACTGACAGATATGTAATATTGGATCATTTTCCACAGGAAATAAATGACCAAGTATAATATTTTTGGCTCATTTGATGGGCTCTCTTTATCTACTTTTAGGACTTGTGTGAAAATCTGATGTTTTTGGTCATATTTATGCAGAAATGTATAAAATTCTAAAGGGTTCACAAACTTTCAAGCACCACTGTATAAGCCAGGGCAATAAAATTAAAGTATGAAACCTTATTTAGGGTTTGTGATCTGCAGATTTGCCCTGACTTTTTCATTCCAGCATCTCACAACTCCATGTTTCCAGTCAGATCTTCAGCCCTCATATCCTCGAGCCCAAGCTGGGGTTTGAACCAGCGACCTCCTGACCCAAAGCCAAGGCTCATCTGATCAATACACAGACCTTTTTGTATTCTTGGTCTCAATTTTTAATTTATTCATACTTGAGACAAAGGAACTAATCTAGCTAATTAATGCACTTTGTTGAAAATCAACTCCTTAACTTTATAGACAATTGAAAATGAAAGAGAGATCAGGTGCTTGTTTGTTTTTCTTTGGCTGTTCAGTTTTAGTGCCATCTGTAGCCTCCAACACCTAGTCTGGCCATTCTCTTCTGACCCTCAACGAAGGGTGTCCCCCCCCCGCCCGCAAGACTGCGAGAACTCTACAGACTGCTGTGTGGAAATCTCAGGTTAACAGTTTCTGAAATCATCAAAAGAGCCCAAAGGGCATCAACGACCATGCTTCAAAAAGGTTCTTGATGATGACTTTTTAACTGACATTTGCTGATTTGGATAATTTGCCTGAATGAACAGTTGTTCCTAATAAAGTGGTCAACGAGCGTGTTGTCAGTGTTCAGTGCGTTTGTGTTTTCGGAATGATGTTAAATATGTGGTTTGTGAAAGAACTATACAGAAAATATCCCTTCACGTTTTAATGTTGACTGAGTTTGAACCCATCATGAGTCTGTTCACTGGTGTTCAGTCATTTTCTCCCAGAGCGTCAGGCTTTGACTCACCACTTTAACACACAGTTTAACAAAACCCTGATTAGTTACTATTGTACTCAAAACATATGACTCAGTGATTCTCCTGAAGTGATTCTTCCCCCAACTGTTTCAGATGTCACTCAGGCCCTGTCCATACGGCAACGGATTCAGGTGACTCCGATACAATTGCTTATCGTTTAGGCCTGGCGTCCACACGGCACCGGCGTTTTGGCTGCCCAAAACGCAGTCTTTTTGAAAACGGGTTCCAGAGTGGAAAGATCTGGCAACGTTGCCGTTGTGAAGTCGTCTGGATGAGTAGAACGGATTTGTTTACAATGACGTCACAACCACATGACTGTGAGTGCTTCACGCCGGGTAGAAGTATAACGAACTCGATGCGAGTTGTCAACAAATCCTATAACTTGGTTCATGAAACACGCTTACAAAATATTTTCACTGTGAATATTTATTGTGTAATGGTGCAAAGTGAGAGAGAGACTCTGCCCTTAGGGTCCCAGCAGGGGTGCCAGAGAAATCCAATCCTACATGCAACTGTGAAATCGAGCTATTGTGTGAGGTGCATTGTGACCCAAGCCACAGGTGGCGCTACACGCCCCATCGTGTTGGTACACTTCCGGTTGTCGTCATGAAGAGCTATAGTGTTGCCAGATACTGCTGACGTTTTCCAGCACAAAACATGTTCAAATCCGCCAAAATGCACTTAAAACCTCCCAATCTGGCAACACTGGCAGTTCCGTGCTCAAGCCGTTAGGCTTGCTCTAACAGACTGTATGGCTACAAACTGTCCGGCGCAGACCACTGTTTTTTGTAAGACAACTTATTTTGCACAATTGTATATTTTTCTAAAGTCCATTTTTTTGCTTACAAATTTTTTTTTTTTTTGCTTACAATTTAACTTGTGTCTTAATAAACACACAAGTTCAATTGTTTTTGTTTTTATTGACATTCTTCAGATGTTGGATGTGTGTGTGTGTGTGTGTGTGTGTGTATATATATATATATATATATATATATATATATATATATATATATATATATATATATATATATATACACAATGACTTGTTTATGTACACAATTCACAGCTATGCAACAGCTGTACAGATGTATTTGGTGATACAGTAAGTGAGCTAAATTTTAACAGTGCAAACAATGCCACAAAAAGAAAAGATTCATGTCGTCATGCCGACCGAGGCTGTTGCGTTTTTCCCGCTTGTGGTCTCGTCACTTCCGGAAGTGGCAGTGCTGAAGTAAGTAGCTCGACTACATAGCTCGATAGGGTATACATGCACTAAGTAGCTCGGCAAAAATCGCATAATCTAGGTCGTGTAGCTCGATTGCGAGAAATCAAGTTCGGTTCAATTTCAGCCTAGCTAAGGTGTTTACATGCCATTTAGAGCTTCGATTTCAGTTGAGCAACGGCAGAAACTCGATTTTCTCTGTGCATGTAAACGCACTGACTCAGATTGTCTGGCATGTGATCTAATGTGTAATGAGTAATTCTGCACCAAATCACCAGATTTTAGAGAGTTCCCAACTGACCATCTCAGATTTTGTTCATATTTTCATGTCCTTGTTACTAATAACTGCTGTGCAAAATTTTAGGCCAATATCTCCACTAGTTTCAGAGATATTAAGCCTTCAGAAAGGGGGCATGGCCCCATGTTTAGCATTAAAACAAGTGTTACAATCAAACATCCATAGTTTGATGGCTAATAACTTTTTTTATTTTAATTGTTCACACTAAATGGTTCAAATTTGCCCACATAATTATTTGATATAATAAGGCTATGTACACAGAGAGCTTTGTATGTGACACATTTGCAGATTTATGGCATGCCAAATATGGCTTCCTGGAATGTGCATTTGTCCATGGTAGCACTTTTGGTTCTCTGTATCTCCAGATTTAATGACTCCAGATTTAATGACACCAGATGTCTGATTCTTTTTAATATGAGACATGTTATAGTACTATCAGGAAAATGTTATCTGTGACACAAATTTATACTTGTCTCCTATATAGGCCCCTAAAAAATGGAAAAAAGCTTGTCGTGTCTGTATTTTGAATGCTTATATCAAAAATCTGACAAGGTCTACCAGAAAACAAGTTGGATCAGTGAAAAGATCAAGGTCTAATTGATATATGAAGTTGGTGCTGTGAAAACTATTTCATTCAAGCTGTTGAATATAGAAGGTTTTATGACATGCGAAAATGCCATTCACAAAGTTACATCACATGCTACATCATTAATTCAAACTCTCGACTATACATATGTACAGTAGTATATTTGTAAATATGATAAATGATTTTACAAATCTCACAAAAGTCAATTACACAAATTTTAATTCTATTTATGTAGACTTAGCATGTCTATTTGAAGCATTTGAATAACTGGTCAATTTCTTTCACCACACCAGCCAGAACTACACATTGTCTACCAGTTGATGTGATTGGTGCATCTATGATCTTTATGATGTGTATCAGTAGAACCCAACAGATATCCTCTCTTCTGGGCCAACTGTAAGACTTTGTAGGCCCATGAGGGTGCATGAATTGTACTTGCACATCCTGTTCCTCTTCCGATATTGCACAGATATTACCAATCCACCATTGTTGGTCATACAAACATGCAACATATTTTCCTGGGATCATGTCTGACAGGGTGTAACCTTCTTTCACAGCATCATCTACAACCTGTGGATGAGTGCCACTCATGTCCATCAGACACTCTGCTGATCTGCAACCGGCTCTCTGAGATGGGAACAAATGAGTGGTTGTCCCTTGTTCCTGGTATTGTTGAGGACTTTGAAAGTCTCTTCTGAAGAACTTTTCCATTGCTTGTTACTTCCTCCTTTCCAATCCAAATGAAATGGGTGTTTTGTTTTGTTTTTCTGCCCACACAGAGATCTCTTTGGTGTCAGTATGTATTGTGAAGTAACTGCCTGTAAGCTGTGAGACCTTTGTAGGTCAACATGTGATGGTCAAGAGAGTATAAACTTTTCTTTAACTTAAAACCTCGTTATGGTATGTTTTTAATCATTAAATTACAGATCTATTTTTGATAAACATGCAATTAATTTAACATATTTAGAATCTATAAAAAATGTTTAATTTTGATATATAAATGTATGCATACTGATTAAGTTAAATATTCAATTTAAGCAAGTTGTTACTCTGGTACATTAAGTGTCAACCCTCCATTCCAAAATAATTTTTTCTGAAATTTTTGTTCGTTAATAAATTAATTAAAAAATGTAAACATGTCACTTTATTAGGGAGCTTCAAATGAGGTCAATGCTGATCAGTCAATAAACCACAAACATACATTTATACCACTATATAAATGAATATGCTAACTCCATGTGACCTGTCTATCTTCAAGACAAAAATTCGCCTATTAATATTTGAGTAATTAGTACATTAGGCTTTTCTTATTCCTGGCCTGAGCTACCCTATCATATGGTTAGTGAAAGTGTACACTGAGCTTTATCACTCAAAGTAAAACTAGGTCACGCAAAGTGATTTCATGTCATCGTGTCCTTGACCTCATTAATATTGACCGAATTAAAGTCAGCTGCACATCCTTGACCTCTCCCCAACAGAAATCTATAATGGATCATTAACTAGGATTAAAATCCTAGGAGGAGTTTTATGCCAAAGGAAAGAGCGGAAGAACGAAAAGAATAATAAAAAACCGTGCAATTACAATGTAGTTTGCCTTTTAGAAGGCAAAATACAATGATGTAGCATGTGATGTAACCTTGTGAAAGGCATTTTCACATGTCTTTAAAACCTATATTCAACAGCTTGAATGAAATAGTTTTCTTCACAGCACCAACTTCATATTTGGTACATGCATTAATTAGACCTTGCTCTTTTCACTGATCTAATTTGTTTTCTGGTAGACCTTGTCAGATTTTTGCTATGAGCATTCAAAATACAGACACGACAAGCTTTTTTTTTTTTCCATTTTTAGGGGCCTATATATGAGGCAAGTATAATTTGTCATTTTTGTCGGGCTGTCATGAGTCTTCGTTGTGAAGGTGGTTGTGATGATGGGGGGGGGGGCGTGGTCTTAGGAGATGCACTTTCGGTTGCATTTGTGTTATACTCTGTTGTTCTCATGGTGATGGTTGTGTTGTTCTGGGAATCTGATTCTCCATGGAAAACAGGAGCCATACAGAGGAGCAAATAGAGTGCTCTCAGAAATACAGATGACTGTGATCTCATGATGCCTGAGGAGAAAAATCAGCAAATGTGGGTCAAATAGTTAAATACTTTTTATATCTGGAGTTAAAATCCAAACCTAAAATCATAATTTTTCGTTCCTTATTTAATTTGTAGTCTGATTTTTAACTACTGAACTGCAGTATTTAGCTCAGTCTCTGGGTCAATTTATTTGTGTCTACTTGAAATTGGTTTGGAGCAGAGCTATATACGTTGTGTGATTGTCATGAAATAGCCTGTAGCTTAAAGGTGCATGAAACAAGATTCATCAAAAATCTTTAAGATTAGGATAGGATTTGAATTATTTTTTTTTTTCAATTATTTTCAAAGAACAGCGAGAGTTATCTGGCTGTGCTGGGCATTTACCGATTTCACAGTGAGAGAGGGGGTGGAGTGACACAACGTTTGGGTTACACTTTGCTGAGGCTGTGGTTTAAACCATTTAGTTTTTCACCACGTCTGTATATGTTTGAGGTTATTTGTACAAGTAAGAAATAATTAAAATTATAATTGCACCTTTAAACTAATCTGCAAATTATTTACGGATGGTGTCAAATCTGGAAAGTTGTCAAGCTAGCTAATGCAAATAAAATTGTTGTCTTGGTAACATCCATATAGACAGGTTTTTTTCCTTCTCGTTTCTCCTCCTTTAGGATGGCAGGGGTGTTCGATATCGACCTGGAGTCAGAGGATGTGAGCGATGCAGAGGTGAGAAAACAGTCTGACTGTCAAAAAGATTTGAATTGCTCCTCATCCAAACAGCTTCTCGTACACATTAACTGTACTCGTCTTTCACGTCATGCAGTAAACACACTACTTTGGAGTGCAACGTTCCACAGTATTTTATTTATTCCAACTGAATGTAGATTGGGAGGGTGGAAAAGTTGGAAAATATGACTAAAATTACTGATCACAACCTCTTAGTAACTTTGGAAACAGGTGAAACCCAAATTAAACATCTTCATAAATTATTTAATTTTTTTTGTTTCTTTTTTTTTTTAAACTTGATTTTTCTTCCAGGATGAAGAGTGTAACTTCACAGTGGCAGAAACAGAGCTGTACGTATCCCTCATGGTGTCATGATTAATAATATAATTATAAATGTGAACTAGAAAAGCACTCGGAGAGCACAGACCTCCGCCAAGAATCCTTTAAAAAAAATCCAGGATCCGGAAGGTGATCTGGATCACCGCCAAAATTTAATGGATTGTTACTTGTGCCCAATCACACCTCCTGGAAAAAAATTTCAGAGCAATCCATTCATTACTTTTTCCGTAATGTTGGTAACAGACAGACAAACAAACAAACCAACGCTACCGAAAACATAACCTCCTTGACGGAGGTAATAATAATAACTAGAATGCTTTTCCGGAGAAAATGCGAAAGTGTGCTTGTTCAGGTGCGCCACCGAGGCGACCGCATGCCCACACGACAAGTTTTGTGTCAACATGTGAAAGTTTGGCCAAGACACAAGGTGGATTCTCATACGGAGATGACAGGCTGGCAAGGTTCTTTACAGGGACATCCCAGAGCATCACTAACATGAAAACTTAGATGTAATTCTAAATCCGTAAAGAGATATATGACCCAAAACACGTTTTTGCTCATTGTGGTACCCCCTAGTGGCCAAATGACACCAAATTTGATGAGGGTACATGAACTGGTGCCGAAAGTCATCTCAACAAATATGGTCTTGATACGTCAAAGCATTTCTGAGATATGAGCCAAAATACGTTTTTGCCAATTGTGACGCCCCCTAGTGGCCAAATGACACCATATTTGATGAGGGTAGTTTGGATGGTGTCCAAAGTCATGCCACTAAATATGGTCTTGATATGTCAAAGCGTTTCCGTGATATGAGCTCACTTCCTGTTTGGTGGCATCGCCATTGATTTTTGATTGGCTGCCACGGGCGACCACTTCGACGTATGAGAGCGAAACGAATATCATTCATTAGGCATGGACTGGAGATGATGTGTGCCAAGTTTCATGATGATCGGCCAAAACATGTGGCCAGGGTCACTCTACCTTCACTTTGGACAAAATTCAAAATGGAGGAAAATCTAATTAGGCGGAGAATGATGTCATAGGGTGCGTTGGAATTGTCTAACTCCAAGGATTCCAACGGCACCAGACTTATGAAAATCTGACATGCGGATCAAAAGTTACGTGCATGAACGCATGTAAGACTATGATCAGTTGGTGGTGCTAGAGCGTGAGACGTACCAACATGAAACTTGATGAAATCAGTCAGGGTCCACTCATCTATCAGTGTACCAAGTTTCATGACTACACCTTACGGTTTGGCCTACAGAAGGAAAAATCTGTTTTTTTGCGTTGCGCGCCCATTCATTTCAATGGGGAAAAAAATTAATCCTTTAAAAAAAATCCGAGATCCAGAAGGTGATCCGGATTACTGCCAAAATTTAATGGATTGTTACTTGTGCCCAGTCACACCTCTGGAAAAAACTTCAGAGCAATCCGTTCATTACTTTTTCCGTAATGTTGCTAACAGACAAACCAACGCTACCAAAAACATAACCTTCTTGGCGGAGGTAATAATGAATTGATATGAATGTGTGATTTAACAGTGGTGAGACGGAGGAGGTGGAGCTCACCAGCGCCAGCGTGAACAGAGACAGCGAGCGAGTCGGACCGGACTGCTTTGAACTGCTCACTGTGCTCGGGAAAGGAGCTTATGGCAAGGTGTGTGTGTGTGTGTGAGTGAGAGAGAGAGATGGATATACTAGAAGCTGCAATCACTGCATGTCTGAACATGCTCTTCCCTAACCTGCAATACCGTATATTTTTTTTTTTTTTTTTTAACAAAAGGTTTTCCAGGTCCGGAAAGTCCAGGGAAGTCAGACAGGAAAAATATTTGCCATGAAAGTTCTGAAAAAAGTAAGTTCTGTTCCATTCTCATTGCGAACATAGCCATCCAGAACACGGTATATTTCAGCAATCAGTTTCACCGTAAAGTGCATTCATTATTGTTATGATGGATTTGTTGAGGATATTCCTCCACCTGTTTCTTCTCCTTTCTGGAAAAAGGAACTTGTTTCAGTTGCTGTAATTCATTCTTCTGGTTAAATATCGCTCTCTTGCATAGCAAGACCCAGCAGGCTGTGTATGAAATTTGCTAGTTCCTGCATCACATGACTTATTCTTTAATACAAAAAAAATGAAGGAAAAAAACCCTAGTGTGGGAAGATGGCATTCAATGTGCTTTTTATTTTTGGCATTTTTCATGTTTTGGTGGCTATTAAAGAATAAATGAGAGGAACACAAGTTTTTATATGCCAAGGTGCACAGAAATTCAGAGACACATGGGGTGCTGAAGAGTACAGAATATTGAGATGTATTGGGGTTCTGTATAATGAATGAATGAACCCTTTATCACTGTTACCAGTGAAATTGACCAACCTGTCCTTACAGAGGGGGAACAGGACAGGAAAACAGGGATAAAAGAAAAAGAAACATAGTAGTAACATGAGGAAAGATGTAGTGATCAGTGTATGGGAATACCGAGGTGTATTAAGGGATATGGAATACAAGTGCATGTTTTTTCTTTAGTGCAATATATATTTATATAATATTGGCTGGCTTTTTTTTGGCATATTAGATATATTCCATTCAGTTATCATGATATGACGAAGACGAGTTAGCTGAATGGAATATATCTGATATACCATGATAAAGGCCAACCATTATTATTATTAATAATATAGTAATTTATTATTGTACCTACACATTCCTTTTGGGTGTTCAACGTGTCTTTCTCTTTCAAAATTCTCTGAATCTTCTGTATTTAACAAAGCAAACCTGGCGGCCATATTTGTTTACAAATTCAGTCACTCGCTAGTACGGAAGTTTTACATCTCCGTGTGACGTCATGTCTTGACAGGGATGCAATATCGTAAACCGTATTCAACACACACACTCCATTGGGTAGAGTGACGTAATACACGTAGGATAAGCGATATGCTAACAATATTGCATGCTATCAAACCAAATGAATGAAACCCGCTAGAAGGGAATAGAATGTTTTTATTCCACCGAAAAAGTGTCCTGTATGTATAATTGAGTTATTCCATGAAATCGAGTCGTATGTGAGCCAATAGCTGACGAGGTGCATAGCACAGAGTTGGCTATAAGCCATGTACGACGAGAATGAGTGGAATAACTGTTTTATTCTATCCACATTCACTGGATTTTGAGAAATGGAACCTTTTTTTCTTTTTTTTTTTTGCAAATTTGTTCAATAACTTTTTTTTTTTTTATACAAAACATCCAATAAAATTATTTCCGTTTAGAATGTAAACAAACCAGTGAAATGACAGTAGCAATTTTGTGAAAAATCTGATGATAGTTCTTGAAAGATACGTTCTTACCATCAAATACTTTTTATTCCAAATCTTGTTGGGCTTTGTATTTTTTTGGAGTTTTGTTTTCAAGTAGAGCTATTTTTATTTTATTTATTTATTTGTCCTCGGTTGGTTCAGCAACACGCTCCGCCATTTTGTTTTTCTCTACTCATGGTATACAAGCTGATATCCGAGTGGTGGAGTAGCCAATCAGAGCATGAGATTGCTCATATCTACTGAATGTGGATAGAATAATTATATATTCTGCAGAGTATTCTATCACTTTTTTTTTTTTTTTATTGCATTCTATTGTACTTGCTTTCTTTTTACTCCCCCCCCCCCCCCCCCCAAACTATCTTTACTACTTATGGAGCATCACAATAAGCATTTCCCTAATGTCGTGCTATGTGGGATTGTGTATATGACATAAAATTTGAATTTGAAGTGTACAGGATGTATGGGAATACTGAAGTGCATGGGGTACTGAAGCAGACAGGATACCAAAGTCTTCGGGAATACTGAGGTGTACAGAATGTCAAGGTGGTCAGGGATACAGATATACAAGGGTATCAAGGCATACAGGAATACCAAGATCAATGGGAATACTAAGGTGTATGGGGTACTGATGCAGAAGGAATAATGAGGAGTATGGGGGCACTGAGGGGTCCCATTGTGCTGGGAATGCAGAAGTGTCTGGAATCCTGCTTCTTCATGGTGTTGGTCTGTAAGCAGAGAAGTTGTTGAGATTGTATATAAACAAATGTAAGCAGTACACTTGAAACAATGACGTATGACCCAGGTGAATGTAAATGTGATGAATTGTAAAAGAGGCCTGAGGGAGCTTCTTTCTTCATTCAGTGACCTTTTTCTCAAAGGATAGCAGAATGAAGAAAGAAGCTCTCTTGTTGCATGTATAAACACACACTCAACTTTCAGGCAAAAATAGTGTGCAGTGCAAAGGACACAGCACACACAAGGGCGGAGCGAGAGATCCTGGAGACGGTGCGTCACCCCTTCATCGTGGACCTGTGGTATGCCTTCCAGACCGGCGGCAAACTCTACCTCATCCTGGAGTGTCTGAGCGGTGGGTGTGGCATGAACAAAACCTGAAGCTGCACCAGTAAATGGTGTCGTCATCAACATGAATGACTTGAGTGTTAGCCATACTGTTTACACTAAACAAGTTTTTAAAAAATTGACAATTTTTAATCAGCGAATTTGTGTGGCACTATAGTTCACTACCAAAAAAAACGTTTCCTCAGGTGTTTGTACTGGGATACACAACCGTTAAATAACACAACTCCAAACTCCAGTAGATGAGACCAGAAGTCACTCGTCACTGGACTATGACCTCCTCAGTCACCTCTTTCCATTGTTTCATCCTTTTTTTATTGTACAGGGTGCTTCAAAAAATTTGATATTTGAGTTGTAAATATCCTAGAAACTACATAGTCTAGGCAAATGAAACTGAACAGACTTGATGTTGAGCAATATAAGATTTATTCCTCAAAATTTGAATGAGGCATTCCAAGGTATGTGGATTCCATGAGTGATTTCACAAATTCAATGTGCGTGCCGCCTGAGACACGGCACTGAACGAGGTGCAACTTGTAGGGTTTCATTCGTAAACATTTCCTCAGGACACGCCAAACTGTTGTCAGAGGAATCTGGGTCTCCAGGCTTGCTCTTCTTGGGGCTTCGCAAGAAAGAGTTTTTCGTGAACCTGCTCGACTGTCTTTTCCGATGCCGGTGGTCGTCCAGATCCTTTTGCCCTGCACGGACAGCCTTCCTCTTTGAACTTTTTGTGCCGTGTCCAAATCTGCATTCTCATAAATGCACACTGTACAGTCTTGTTTGACTGTATTCAAGTGTACTCTAACACTCAAAACTTCTTTTCTTTTCCAGTGAATGGCATTTCTATACCTAAAAAGATAAAAACAAAAGAACATTAAACATTTTTGACCTGTTTCCACACATGCTGTTAAAATTTGAGGTCAGTTGAAGAATTGGCAAAGTTATTAGATTGTGAAATATCAGATTTTTTGAAACACCCTGTATATTTTCGGCTGCTGTAATGCGTCAGTCAGTGATTTAACGTTTGTTTCGGGATGTCGTGAGATACAGGTGAGTGAGGTGGTCTTAACCTGAGTGAGACTCTCTTGGCATGTTCCTTTAGATGCTTCCTTTTCAGCTGGAGGATGTTGAGTCCTTTTTAGGCACCAGCTCCTCATCCTCTCTGCTGATGGCTCACATTAAATTTTTTTTCAAATAAATCAGGCATGAAAGACCCTCTGTGATTGGGACAGGTGATATTATTTGGCCAGTCAGCACAGCTACTGAGTAGGCAATCATTCTGTTTGGTTTGTGAATGTAGCATGGATCTATAATTATTACTGGCCATCGAAGTTCTATGTGAAGTTTGGAAATGTTAGTAGGAGGACATAAAAGATCGCAGTGTCTACAATTTGCTTGAAAAGTAGATGGTGGACGTATTCAAGATGCAAAATTGTCAGATCGCCCACCTCTACTGAGATGTCTGGGAATACCAAGGTGTATGGGGATAATGAAGCAGCCAGGATGGATGTCTGTGAAGATTCTCAGTCATCCAGGTCATAGTAACTGTGGGTGGTAAAAAAAGAGCAACTGGACTTGCTTGAAGATTCTTGAAGATGTTTCACCTCTCATCCGAAAGGCTTCTTCAGTTCTGTCTGACTAGTAGGGAGTATCAGGTATTTATCCTCTCATGGATGAAAAGCTCATCTAAGGTGTCGTTGAGTCATCCTGTTGGTGTGGGTCACTGGGGGCTGGATGTGAATGTCCTCGAGAGTCGTTAGGGTGATCAATGGATTGCCCATTAAGGTGATCAATGGAATGCTGATTCTGTCTGTCCTCTTGTGAGTCAGTGACTACGTTTACATGCACATCCAAATCGAGCTGCTGTCGGTAATCGAGCTGAAGGTCCCAGCAGGGTGCCAGAGAAATCCAATCCTACATGCACACAATGAAATTGGGCTATTGTGTGAGGTGCATTGTGCACCCGAGCCACAGGTGGCGCTACACGCCCCATCGTGTTGGTACACTTCCGGTTGTCGTCATGAAGAGCTATTCAAGAGTGTAAACAAAGTTATCAGTTCCGTGTTCTCCATTGTGCGTTTTTCTCCCATCCATGAATTTTAATATATTCAACTCCTTAAGCTGAATGAGCATGAACTGTCTCCTCATTGCTCCAGAAGTGCACGTTTCTGCTTGCCTGTGGCAGTGGGGGCGTGGTCAAGCGCCGGTCTGTGACAGGAGGGCGGAGCCAGGGAAGGTGAGTGGCAGAACGACGGTACACCTGACGGTAATTAACCTGTGTTTGTGTGTCTTCCCAGTAACCGCGCCCTATTTAAGGAGGCAGAGGGGAGAGCTCATCCCGGGACTAGAACACAGCACGTGTGTGTGCACGCGCGCTTCTCTCAAGAATAAAAGTAGGCTGTTAAACTGAAAAGTCTGACAATAAAAAGCCTATTAGTACCAGAAGCTTTGTCCTGCCGTCCTCTGTGCTCCACCCACACTTCAGGGAGCTCTACATCCACATTTTCTCTTCTTCGTTTGTTCCTCCTGACCTCTTCTGCTGCTCGCTACTACTGTTGTCATGCCGACCGAGGCTGTTGTGTTTCCCGCTTGTGGTCTCGTCACTCGTCACTTCCGGAAGTAGCTCGACAACTAGCTCGATAGGGTATACTTGCACAAAGTAGCTCGGCAGAAATCGCATAAACTAGGTCGTGTAGCTCGATTCCGAGAAATCAAGTTCGGTTCAATTTCAGACGAATTAAGGTGTATACATGGCATTTTGAACTTCGATTTCAGTCGAGCAACGGCAGAAATTTGATTCTCTCTATGTGCATGTAAACGTAGTGACTGAAAACAGCTGGGTTTTGGTGTGCATTCAGTTGTCTGGGAAGTGTGCCAAGGACTGCATTGTAGGTGGCTGATAAATGATGTCTTGGGCTACATCCACACGACAACGGCAACGAATTTTATTTAAAAAAAAAATCGCGTCCACATGGGCAACGGATCAGTAAAATATCAGGTACATATGGCAACGCAACGCTTGCTGAAAACGATGCAATACACATGCCACACCTTTAGGGGCGCTGTAAGACGGTCCCATTGGAGACACGAGAACAATAGAAGAAGTAGATGCATGCGCATAAACCCCTTCTTCTGCCCGGTGTGAAGCACTGTCAGGAACAAACACACAACAAGGAGAAGATGGCTGTGAGTACGCGAGGAAATCGTGCCTTCTGTGTGTACAAATTAGTTTTATTAGTGTGCATAGTTTTATATAACTTTTTAATTTTCTTATTGTGTGTGTGAACATTTTGAAAAGCACTTTTATATAATTTATATAACTTTTTATATTGTGTGTGAACATTTTGAAAAGCGGTCTTATCCAATAAAAAAAGAAATTCAAGAAATGGTTCAGTTACTTGTTTATTTAAAAGAAAAGCTGTATACAAAAGTGAATGCAATGCAGTGGTTCATACAAAACAGCGAGAGTGCTGCTTCTTCTAGTCATGTGGTTGTGACGTCATCGTAAACAAATCCATTCTACTCATCCAGGCGACTTCGCAACGGCGCCGTTGCCAGATTTTTCCACTCTGGAACCCGTTCTCAAAAAATATCGTTGTGGGGCACCCAAAACGCCGGTGCCGTGTGGACGCCAGGCCAAAACAATAAACAATTTTATCAGATTCACCTGAATCTGTTGCCGTGTGGACAGGGCCTTAGACCCCCACCTCTGTTCAGTGATGGCCGTTCCAGGTTGACAAAAATGGCTTCTTTAACTCCTCGCTCATACCAACGATCCTCTCTGGCTAAAATGCGGACGTTGCAATCCTGAAATGAGTGTCCTTTGTTAAGATGAAGGTAGACAGCAGAGTCCTGGCCTGAGGAACTGGCTCTCCTGTGTTGAGCCATACGCCTGTGGAGCGGTTGTTTAGTTTCCCCAATATATGAGTCCGTGCATTCCTCACTGCACTGAATTGCATACACTACGTTGTCCTGTTTACCCAGACACGGAATACCCAGACACAAACAGGACAATGTAGTGTATGCAATTCAGTGCAGTGAGGAATGCACGGACTCGTATATTGGGGAAACTAAACAACCGCTCCACAGGCGTATGGCTCAACACAGGAGAGCCAGTTCCTCAGGCCAGGACTCTGCTGTCTACCTTCATCTTAACAACAAAGGACACTCATTTCAGGATTGCAACATCCGCATTTTAGCCAGAGAGGATCGTTGGTATGAGCGAGGAGTTAAAGAAACCATTTTTGTCAACCTGGAACGGCCATCACTGAACAGAGGTGGGGGTCTAAGACATCATTTATCAGCCACCTACAATGCGGTCCTTGGCACACTTCCCAGACAACTGAGGCTACATCCACACGGCAACAAGGTTTAAAAAAAAAAAAAAATCGCGTCCACATGGGCAACGGATCAGTAAAATATCAGGTACATATGGCAACGCAACGCTTGCTGAAAATGATGCAATACACATGCCACACCTCTAGGTGCGCTGTAAGATGGTCCCATCGGAGACACCACAACAATAGAAGTAAGGACGCATGCGCATGAACTATTATGCGCGAGACTTCATATTAGCCACAAAGTCAGAAAAATGTGTTTGTAAAATTACATTATAATGACCAAATACAATGAAAAGTATTTTTCCAGTCTCACCTGTGAAAGGTAATCCCATGTGATCTCGTTTGGATGGCAAACCTGTTGGTACAGTTAAACACAGCACATGAATGAGGCATGTTTATTCTCCGCTTTGACCCATCCAATATGGCGGCGAGGATGACGTATGATTCTACGCGGAAGGCGGCGTCTTTAATGGTCCGGAATAAATTGAATGCTACACATTGATGGATTAATTTGTTCTTCTACGCCCTTTTTGAGGAATGTATTGTAGGACTTAAACCAACATCTGAAGAGGTGAGATTGCTCCTTTTTTTTTTTTTTTTTTTTCCCTATTTTTGCTGGCGGGGTTGATTGACTCTCTCTCACTTTGCACCATTACACAATAAATATTCACAGTGAAAATATTTTGTAAGCGCGTTTCATGAACCAAGTTATAGGATTTGTTGACAACTCGCATCGAGTTCGTTACACTTCTACCCGGTGTGAAGCACATGTGGTTGTGATGTCATCGTAAACAAATCCGTTCTACTCATCCAGACGACTTCGCAACGGCGCCGTTGCCAGATCTTTCCACTCTGGAACCCATTCTCAAAAGTTTTCGTTTTGGGGCACCCAAAACGCCGGTGCCGTGTGGACGCTAGGCCGAAACGATAAACAATTTTATCAGATTCACCTGAATCCGTTGCCGTGTGGACGGCCTGAATGCACACCAAAACCCAGCTGTTTTCAGTGACTCACAAGAGGACAGAGAGAATCAGCATTCCATTGATCACCCTAACGACTCTCGAGGCCGTTCACATCCAGCCCCCAGTGACCCACACCAACAGGATGACTCAACGACACCTTAGATGAGCTTTTCATCCATGAGAGGATAAATACCTGATACTCCCTACTAGTCAGACAGGACTGAAGAAGCCTTTCGGATGAGAGGTGAAACATCTTCAAGAATCTTCAAGCAAGTCCAGTTGCTCTCTTTTACCACCCACAGTTTCCAGGATGGATGGGAATACTGGGGGGGCCACGGTACAATGGAGGTGCCAATTTATACATAGTTTTCACTGATGTCACGGCATTCCGGGGAAAGCCCTCCAGCTGCCATCTTGTGGGTCAAACAAAACGGACCATCGCCATTACCGGCTACGTTATCTCGGACGAATTTATGAAGTTATATAGTCAGTTTTCTAAAATAAAGATCAATGTCGGCAAAATCAAGCAAACAGAAGTATATAGATACATTAGACGACATCTCACGGCAATGGTATGCAGCCAAACTGTCCTTGATTGGGGGAATTGACCCCTACGAAGTGGACAAAGATGCATTTTCAAGTGACTATGCAGGGCTGCCATCCATATCATACCCTGATATTGTGAACTATTTCGTGAATAGTAAAAGTGCCTACACACTTGACGACCTCAAAGCATATAAGTCGCTGGAGTCATACAATTATTTTGTCTGTGGCTGGGTCCGTGAGGTCCACCATATAAAAACAAGTGACAGTCGTGTCCTAATTACAGCCAAGGTATGTAAACATTGGAATTTTAGAGCTCTCAACACTGCATATAAATGTGTGTGTGTGTGTGTATAATATCGAGTTGATGATTTAAGACAAATTTTACATCCATTAGTGGTATTACAGTACCATGTCAGTGTACAATGTAAACATACACTCAGCGGTTCCAGTTAGGCATTCTCCAGAGATTGTTTACATGATGTTTTGGTTTCCAAAAACAAACTTGAACACAATTGTTTATTTAAACAACTTGCCACTTATAAAATGATCGGAGCAGACTTTGCTGTGTTTGGAAGGCTGATAATCCTTGCGGTTGATTCTCGCAAGCCATAGATTTCTCCTTTTGTATGCTGAGTTTCTTTGTTTGCTCGCCTTCGTGCTCCCGTACAGTGGGAATTCCATAAAAGCTCTGCTTGACGTCATCATCTGACCTATTACAACAGCCGTGAATACAACAGGTGTGCACCATTGCTAGCTTTAAATAGCCTGCTTGGGTTCTTTTGAAGACTTTGTACTCGCGCGTTACAATGTATGCTCAGTGACCCGTACGGTAAGCTTGACCCACAAGATGGCCGCCACTAGGGAATCCCCGACTCTGTGACATGTGCGAACTATGTATTGAGGGATACAGACAAACCAGAACACCTGAGGAATATTCAGTCCATGTATCAGCAGTGCTTATTTTCATCATGCCATTCATCTCAGTGTTGGTATCCTCTCATTCATTCATTCATTCATATATATATATATATATATATATATATATATATATATATATATATATATAAATAAAATTTGTACAAGATTTGATCTATATTTAAACAGGTGGTGAGCTGTTTATGCAGCTGGAGAAGGAGGGGATCTTCATGGAGGACACTGCCTGGTATGAAAATATAAATGACAATGCCTCTGTTCATATTACTTCAGATAACGTCCAGACCAGGATTTTCCAGACTGAATCCTGTAAGGGGTTGGACCCTCCACGTAAATTTGAAAGAAATCTTTTTCATTGTGTTTTAAAATCATGAGATTCTCTGCATGAAAGAAAAGTTCCAGCGTCACCTCTGTTACAAAGTGCTGGAACTGGAGACTCCTTCCAGTAATGTGGCATAAACCCATTTCTTCTTGCATAAAACCTGACCATATCTGTGATTGCACATCTTTTGTTTGGTGGATTTTCATCC